>NW_007726735.1:374838-430092 GCF_000696425.1 Galeopterus variegatus
AAAAAACCCTACACTAAACAAAAATTTTTTTTTTTTTGAAAATCAACCCCCCTTTTTTTTTTTTTTTTTTTTTTTTTTTTGTCCTTTTTGAGACCGGCCGCACCGCGCTCAGCCAGTGAGCGCACCGGTCATCCCTATTTAGGATCCGAACCCGCGGCCGGAGCGCTGCCGCACTCCCAGCGCCACACCCTCCTGAGTGAGCCACGGGCTCGGCCCTGAATATCAACCACCTTTAAGCTAGGTGGAATTAGTTCTATTGGAAGAAGAAACAAAGCAGAAATTGGTCAAAATCACCCATAACAAAAAAGCAAACATAGCTTGAAGAATCATAGTTCCCTTAGATTAGTCAGAAAGGAATTCTTTGAGTTATTTTGTCTGGCTTCCTGATGTCACTCTATAGAATGATCCCAATGATCCCAACTGTGTAACAATTTTTCCAACTATATCAGAATCTGCCCAATGCATGGCACAACTTAGATACTCAATAAATGTTTATTAAATGAATTTTAAGAGGCATCTTTTCTGGCTCACTTTTTTTCTTCCCTTCTTTCTACACTTGCCTCCCTTCTCCCCTTCCTTCCTCACTTCTTTTCTTTCCTTCTCTTCCCTCTTTTCTATTTCCAAATTGTATGGCAGTCAGTGATAAAGTTGGAATCTCTAGGAAGACTTGAGTTAAAGTGAAATTGTAATGGTTTCACTTCTTCATCAACTGGAATCCTTTTACCTATTTAATCCGTTAGATTTTCTTCAAGGTCCAGCTTATGTATCAATTAAATACATAAAGCCTTTTCCAGAAAACCTCAGCCCACATTGATAATTGTAGTTTAGCTTCTCACAGAATCTAATACTGTTGGACAGATAGGTATTCATTAAATAGTGTCCATACAAAAATAAACTCAAGAACATGTTCTGGTCAGTTGTTTGGGTTTTTGTTGTTGTTGTTTTTTAACCAAATTGAATATTAAGTTTTTCAGAGTAACAATATGAGGATCAGAAATGCAGAGTTAAAACTCCAGGAGTTTCTGCTTACGGTAAACAGAAGATATTGCATTATTCAACTGTTTATCAGGTTGCAACATGGCCTGTGCCAAGCCAAAGGCATCTGTGATTAACTCCTGCTAAGGAGGAGGTGCAAGACACTTCATCAAGCACTAGAATACAGGCAGGACACTATAAGGGTCAAGTATAAAAATTTGTATTGCAAATCACTGAGCATCATTGGGAAAATCTCTCTCACTATTGCAATAAGATTTGGGCCGGCCTCGTGGCTTACTCGGGAGAGTGCGGTGCTGATAACGGCAAGGCCATGGGTTCGGATCCTATATAGGGATGGCCGGTTTGCTCACTGGCTGAGTGTGGTGCTGACTATTGCAATAAGATTTTAGGGTTTCAGGACATCCAGCTTTGTGACCTTTGGCTCCTTTTATAACCACTCAAAATAAGTGGGAGTGGAATCATACAAGGATCCTCATATGACCCCACTCCCACTTATTTTATGGCAAAGCTGAAGTAGGCAAAGAATTCTTCTTTATTGGCCAACCCTCTCCTTGAAGGCTCAGGCCTCTAGCTTACAGAATATATGTATTATAAGAAAAAAATACATCTATATAGATATATAGATATACATTTCCCACCCACCCAGTTTTCCAGGGAAATAACTCTTCCTTGGCTTTCTATTTTAATAATAGCTCCCCAACACTAATTACCTCAGTGGCAACTCCTGCATTGGAAAGGTTTATTGTACATGCTGGAGGCAGTATGATGAGGTGCAGGGTAAATGCTGAACATAGACCTATTCCCCCTCCGCGTGCATACCAGAGTCTCCCCCCAACCCCCCCGGGAACTACCCCTGGCCAAGGTAGTTACCCAAGGAAAGACAAGTCCCCTTTAAGACAAATGAAAGACTGGAGGACGCAGGGACCCTAAGTAAATGAATTAGCATGCTGGTGTTAAAGCACTCTGGCCAGGAGAGTAGCCAGTAGATTAATTTATCTACTCAGCCAGATCTCCTATGCACTTTGAGTTATGTGAGCTGGGTGAGGGTCTGTGCATAAGCATGCAAATGATTTACACCCCTACTTTGATCTGTTCATTATATATAACTATTGTATGTACCCTGTGGAGGTACGGATATCTAGCTGGCCAGCTGCCATCAGTGACTCCCATAAAATAAACCAATGTCTATACCTATTGATACCAGGTGAGTTTTTTGGAATAGGCAAACACTACACGAGTGCCCTTTCAGATTTGGGGCTCCTGCGATACAGAGGTAAAGAAAACTGATTTAAGAAACTCTAAGTCAGCAAAAAGCCATGGGTCTGGTGCAGACTAGATGTAGCACTAACAAGCAAAAAAGACTACAAACCCAGAATTTCAACATGGTCCCAAACCCTGACCTCCAGGGGACATGACAGATTTCTTACGTGATGATCCCCCACCTACGTGGCACCCATTGATGATGTTTGCTGAGACATGCATGGTTTATAAGGTCCTCCATAATCTGTTCCCACTCTAGCTTCATCTTATGCCACTGTCTTCCTTTCTCTCCAAACTTCAGCAGCTCTACTGGCCTTCTTTCAGTCCCTCAAATATCCCAAGTTCTGTCTCCCTAAATAAATCTTCAGAAGTTCTGCTTTCACTATTGCCAACAAGCTCCCACCAGAATTACCCTCACACAGTTATTAACTATAAACTCTGGACACAATACAAAAGGCAATTACATAATACATCAAAGCATTGGAGAGTGCACAAAATCAGGCATATTTTGGAACAGAGCAGACAGTTGTAAGAAGGGAACAGCATGGGGTGAGTTGCCCACTTGTATGCAGACCACAGTCAGCACTGAAGAGAGAGGGTGGGGTGCATGTGGAGCAGCTAAAACTCTGATTTGAAACTCTGTAGCCTAGGCTGGCCAGTTCAGTTGGTTAGAGCATGGTACTGATAATACCAGGGTCCAGGGTTCAATCCCTGTGGCCAGCCACAAAAAACAAACAAACAAAATAACTCTGTAGTCATTTTTGACTTAAGAACCAGAGAATAGATTTGGGGTCAATCACAGCCTCTGAAAAATAAGGGAATGTCTACACACAAAATCTGCACTTTAAAAAAAAGCAAAGGAGTAACCCTGAAAGGAAGGAAATAATCTTGAACCAGAGAAAGGAAACTCCAAATTTTGTGTATAAACTCTCTCCAAATGTCTGGCTGACTCCTGAACTCCATGGTATCAGGAGGAAGAATACAGGTAGCTCTGCTAAGCATGAAAGAACTGAACTGAGATTTGAGCTGCTACCTACTGCAGGTAAGAGACAGTTTTTAGTTTGAATTTAACCAAGTTAAGTGTCTGCTAAAACAAAAATGTCAATATGCTCAGGGAAACAGAACAGAATGCAGAGTTTCTACAACATAACATGCACATCTTCCAGAACATATTCAAAAATTCCACACTGAAGAAGAATGTGAACTATTCTGAAGAGAACAGATAATTAATAGAGATTGACCTTGAATAGCCCAAATGTTGGGATTAGCTGATAAGGATTTTCTAAAAAGCTCAATAAAGTAAAGGGAAAATATGCTCATAATAAATGAAAAGATAGGAAATCTCAGTAGAGAAATAGGAACTATAGCATTAAATGGAAATTCTAAAGCTAAAAAATACATTATCTAAAACAAACAAAAGTACTAGACAGGGTTAACAGCAGAGAGGAGGTGACAGAGGAAAAAGTCAGTGAATTTGAGGACAGATTAATAGAAATTATTCAATCTGATGAACAAAAAAGTGAAAACAAATTTTTAATGAACAAAGGGACTTGAAGGTCAATATCAAAAGGTCAAAACTAAAAGTAACTGGAGTTCCAGTAGAATAAGTGAGAGCAAATGCAACTAGAAAAATATTTGATATCAAGCAAAGTCCTACTGGAAATAAAGAAAAAAAATTGAAAAACTAATGGCTCACAGTCACAAAACACAAATACTGTATGATTCCACTTATAAGAAGTAGCTAGAATAGTAAAGTAGTAAAAGTAGAGACAGATGGTAGAATGGTGGTTGCCAGGAGTTGGCAGGAGAGGGGAATGGGGAGGTATTGCTTAATGGGTATAGAGTTTCCGTTTTTTGTTGTTGTTGTTGTTTTTTTTTTAAAGATGACCGGTAAGGGGATCTCAACCCTTGGCTTGGTGTTGTCAACACCACGCTCAGCTAGTGAGCCAACCGGCCATCCCTATATAGGATCCGAACCCGTGGCCTTGGTGTTATCAGCACCGTACTCTCCCGAGTGAGCCACGGGCCGGCCCTAGAGTTTCAGTTTTGCACAATGAAAAGAGTTCCAGAGATGGATGGTGGTGATGGTTGCACAACAATGTGAATGTACTTAATACAATTGAACAGTACACTTAAAAATGGTTAAGATGGTAAATTTTATGTTATGTGTATTTTACCACAATTTTAAAAAACTAGAAATTCCAAGTACAGTATCAGCTTAAATTTTCTTTAAAAATTGAAGGAAAAAAAAATAATGGCTGAAAATTTCCTGTTTTGTGAAAGACACAGATTTAAACATTCAGAAAGCTCAGTGAAACCCAAACAGAATAAACATGAAGAAAACCACACCTAAACACAGTATACTCACACTGCTGAAAAACAAAGACAAAAATAAAATTTCTTTTTTTTTTTTGACCAGTAAGGGGATTGCAACCCTCGGCATGGTGTTGTCTGCACCACACTCAGCCAGTGAGCGCACCGGCCATCCCTATATAGGATCTGAACCCCCAGCCTCGGCGCTACCAGCACTGCACTCTTCCAAGTGAGTCATGGGGCCAGCCCCAAAAATAAAATTTCAAAGCAAATACATTATATACAGGAGAACAATTATTTGAATAATTACTGTCTTCACAAAAGAACAATGGAGACCAAAGACAGTAGATATCTTTAAGCACTGAAAGAAATATCTGTCAACCCACACTTCTATACCCAGTGAAAATATCCTTCAAGAATGAAAGCAAAATAAAGACATTTCTAGGTAAAAGAAAATCAAGAGGACTCATCAGCAGCAAACTTGGAGTGCAAGAAATAGTTAAGAAATTTCTTCAGGTTGAAAGGAAACAATACCAGATGGAAACTTTTTGGGTAAATATAAGACTATTATTTGTCTCTTAATTTTTTAAAACATGTATAACTGTGTTTAAGGCAAAAAACATTTGTTTTTGTCATTTGGTGTTTGTAATGTACAATAAATGTAATGTATATGACAACCATAGGATAAAAAATCATGGCCAGGGGGAGGAGAAGAAATGGAATTAAATGGGTCAAGGTTTTTACATTTTATGTGAAATGACAAAATATTAATACTAAATAGATTATAAAAAGAAATCCCTAAAGCAATCATTTACTTAACAAACGTGAAGAGGTGTAGGTAAAAAGCCAATAGATTAATTAAAATAGAAACATTAAAAAATCAAATAAACCAAGTTAGGAAAAGAGGAAAACAAGGGAGAGAAACAGAAAATAAACAATCCAATAAAAGACATAAATCCTGCAACTGTATCAATAAATACACTAATGTTAATGGACTAAACACTCTAATTAAAAAGGAGAGGTTGTCAGAATGGATTGGGGAGGAAAAAAGCATGATCCAACTGTATCTTTTCTACAAGAGGTGTAATTTGAATATAAAGACAGTTTAAAAGTAAATGAGTTTACTTCTGCATTTGAAGAAAGAAAAAAAAGTGAGTAAAAAAAGATATACCATGCAAACAGTAGGCATAAGAAGGAGTGGCATATCAGATAAAACAGGCTTCAAGACAAAGAATATTACCATACATAAATAGGAACATTTTATTATGATGAAAGAGTCAATTTTTCAGGAAGACATAAATTCTTCAAACATGTTCCTTCTGCCTAAAACATTCTTCTCTTCTCCTGGCTAACTTGTAGATATGCTGTAAGTCTCAGCTTAAATACAAATTCCGTACTGTGATTTTCCCTGGCTCAATATCCTTAGTTAAAACTCCTTCCTCTAGGCATCCATAACACCCTGTACTTTATTCTAATATGCAAAACACATGTAATTACTTTTTTCTGACTCTTTGTGTGTATTTTTTAAACAGAACATATGTTTAAAAAATGCACAAAAATATGTGTATTTCTCACTTATCATAAAGTAAATGCCACATAATAACCTCCAAGAATAAGAAACAGAATTGAGAAATAGGCAGAGCTTTGTTGAATGAGACTGCAAAGGCACAGGCAACTAAAGCAAAAATACACAAATGGAACTACATCAAACTAAAAAGCTTCTACACAACATGGAATACTATCAATAAAATGAAGAGACAACCTACAGAATGGTAGAAAGTGTTTGCAAACTACACATCAGACAAGGGGCTGGTATCCAGAATATATAAGGAACTCATACAACTCGACAGCAAAAAATCAAATAATCCAATTTAAAAATGGGCAGAGGTATACATTTCTTAAAAGAAGACATACGAATGGCCAACAAGCACATGAAAAAAATGCTCAAAATCACTAATCATCAGAGAAATGCAAATTAAAACCACAATGAAGTATCATCTCACCCCAGTTAGAATAGCTATTATCAACAAGACAGAAAATAACAAATGCTGGCGAGGATTCTCCTACAGTGCTGGTGAGAATGTAAACTGGTACAGCCATTGTGGAAACAGCATGGAAGTTCCTCAGAGAACTAAAAATAGATCTACCTTATGATCCAGCTATCCCACTACTGGGTATATACCCAAAAGAAATGAAATCAATATATCGAAAAGACACCTGAACTCCCATGTTCTTCACAGCATTATTCACGATAGCCAAGATACGAATCAACCTAAATGACCATCAACAGATGAATGGATGAAAGCACTGTGACATATCTGCACAATGGATTACTATTCAGCTATAAAAGAGATGCCATCCTATCATTTGTAGCAACATGGATGGAACTGGAAACCATCATGTTAAGTGAAGTAAGTCAGGCACAGAAAGACAAATACCACATGGTCTCATTCCTATGTGGAATCTTAAAAAAAAAAAAAAAAGTGGTTCTTATAGAAGTAGAGCATAGAATAACGGTTACCAGAGGCCAGGAGAGGAGGAGGTTAGGAGGAAGAGCAGTGGTAGAGTAACAGGTACAAAACTATGCTATCTACCCTAAGCGAACCATTGTGCAGTATTTGCATGTACTGAAACAACACACTGTACCCCACAAAAATAAATATAAGTTTTTTAAAAAGCTCCTAAAAAACAGAAAAAGGAAACAGAATCAACATGGGCCCTCCCCTTTCGCAATCACTACCTTCTGCCTCTTCCCCCAAAGTACCTACTATCCTTAATTTTATGGTAATTTTCTTTGTAACTTATAACCTAAGCATTTATGCCTAAATGCTATAGTTTAGTTTTTTGAACTTTCCAGAAATGGAATTACATGTCTTTTTGTGTCTGGACTGTTCTGTTCCACATTATGTTTATAGTTCATTAATTTTAAGTGAAGTATAGTATTCCATTGTATAAATATACCATAACGTATAATAACCATTTTGGTCGTTCCATTTTTGTACATGATTCTTCATGCACATGCACACATACATTCTATTAGATACAACTGCTGGGTCATAAGTATGTCTACCTTTTTAACTTTGATAATGTCAAACTTTTCCACGGTGGTAGTACCAATATAAATGCTCACCATTAGTGCATTAGAGTTCTCATTATTCTGCATCATCATCCTTTAGTATTATAAATTAGCTATTCTAACGGGAACATAATTGTGTCCCCTTGTGATTTCAATTTGCTTTTCCCTGATGACAACTGAGGTTGAACACACTTTCATATATTTATTAGCCAGTTGGATATTCTCTTTTTGAAATGCCTGTTCACTCTCTTGCTCATTTTTCCATTAGGTGTCTGTCCCTTTCTCATTAATTTATAGGAGTTCTCTGTATATTCTGGATTCAAGCCCTTTGTTGGTTACGTGTTGTAAATATCTTCTCCCACACTGGGGCTTGCACTCTTAATGTCTTTTGATGAACACAAGTTTTTAATTTTAATGTAGTAAAATTTATCAGCATTTTCGTTTGTAATTTGTACTGTTTGTGGCCTGTTTAAGAAATCTTTCCCTACCCAAAGTCAAGATGATAGTCTCCTATATTATCTAGAAATTTTATGCTTTAGCCTTTCACATTTAGATCTATACTCATGTGAAATTGATTTTTGTGTATGTTGTGAGGTCAGAGTGAAATTTAATTTCTTTCCACATAGGTATCCAATTTCTTCAGCATTTATTAAAAACACATTCTGCGGGCCGGTCCGTGGCTCACTCGGGAGAGTGCAGTGCTGATAACACCAAGGCCACGGGTTTGGATCCCATATAGGGATGGCCGGTTAGCTCACTTGGGAGAGCGTGGTGCTGACAACACCAAGTCAAGGGTTAAGATCCCCTTACCGGTCATCTTTAAAAAAAAAAAAAAAACCACATTCTGCCACTGCACTGTGGTGCCATCCTTGTCACTAATCTGTGATGGCTGTCTTTATATTTTGTTCCATTGCTGTTTGTCAATCCTTGCACCAATTTACACTGTTTTAATTAGTGCAGCTTTATAATAATTCTAAAAATTCAAGAAAGCAAGTCCTTCCACCTGTTTCTTTTCTTTTCTTTCTTTTTGGTTTGTTTTTGCCGCTGGCTGGTACAGAGATCCGAACCTTGTTTCTTTTCAATACTGTCTTGACTATTTTAAGCCCTAGGCATTTCTATATAAATTTTTAAATCAGTTTGTCAAGTTTCTCAAAAATAAGTGAATAAATGAAATAAAATCCAAGCAATATTCTGATTGAGATTGAATCTATAGATCAATTTTAGAAAAGTTGATATCTTTATATTGAGTCTTCTGATCCATAAACATAGTATATCCCTCCACTTATTTAAGTATTATTTAATTTTTCAATACTGTTTAATAGTTTTTTGCAAAGATGTCCTATACATTTTATTGTTGTTTTTGCTGCTGTTGCATTCAGTGATAGGTATTTGATATTTTTGATGTTATTGTAATAACTTTTTTTCAATTTCCTTTTCTAAATCTGTTGCTGATGTATGAAAAAGATAAGTAGATTTTTATATATGGACATTGGTTCTCTCTTTTCTTCCCATCAGTTTCATGAAAATGCTGCTCCATTGGTATCTTGCTTTGTATGCTGATGTTTAGAAGTCTGACAGCAACCTGATTTTTATTTTTGGTGGCTGGTCGGTATGAGGATCCAAACCTCTGACCTTGGTGTTATAAGGCTGAGCTCTAATCAACTGAGCTAACTGACCAGCCTTTTTATTATGTTGTGACTTTTTCATTTTGCATGGGAACCCAGTAGGAAGCTTCCTATCTGAGGTAATTGCCCCTTCACATCCAAGGAACCACCCACACTTTCTCACACAAACCTGCCCTCTTAATAGCTGGCATCATTTTCTGAACTACAGGTCTCTGGTATCCATGTACTTCCTAACTATCATCTTTTTTTCCAGTTTTGACTTGAGCACTGGTTTTTAGTAACTCTAGGGATTTAACTTGACTTCATCTTGATAGTTCTTATTTGTTCCAAGGCTTGCCTTGGATCTTCTAGTCCTGGTTTCTTGATGATCAGAATATTTGAATGATATTATGCTTTAGTTTTACTTTGGCTGAATGTAATAACTGAGAATGTAGTCCAAGAGGATGAGTTTCACAACCAAGTGTTTGCTGCTGTCTGGAAAACTCTATTATAAACAAGTGTTTAAGGAAAGAGAACAAAGGGGGATCATGATGATAGCTGGGTAGGGAGTTAACTGGCAGAGTTCCAGGTCTGAAGTTTCATTGATAGTGTCCAGTTTGGAGGGCTTAAAAGGATATCGATATAAATATCTTCTATTTTATTTTTTATTTATTTATTTATTTTAAAAAGATGACCGGTAAGGGGATTTTAACCCTTGACTTGGTGTTGTCAGCACCACGCTCAGCCAGTGAGCCAACCGGCCATCCCTATATGGGATCCGAACCCGTGGCCTTGGTGTTATCAGCACCACACTCTCCCTAGTGAGCCACGGGCCGGCTCCAAATATCTTCTATTGTAAAAGTCAGGGAACTAAAGAGGAATGTTAAATTATGGGAGAGGTTTTCAGGGGAAAAAAACTTAGGAAGTTACTTAAACAGTCTATTCACTAGAGAGAAAACCTAAGCACAAACTTGTTTTTGTGAAGCTTCCCAGAGAAGGAAAATAGTTTTAAATATATATAAGCTATAAGCAGAAGGTTAACAGGAATGATGATGTCAAGACCAATACCAGAGGTACTTTGTAACTGGCAAATACAAAATAAGAAAGGAATTATAAAATTCATCCATTAAAAGGTGAGAGGTTCAGATCCCCGTACCGGCCAGCTGCCAGAAAAAAAAAGGGCTAGTAATAGTAACCCTTCAAAAATAATTCTTCAAAATGTATTTTTAAAATATGAAGATTTCCTGCTCTGAAGCATAAACTTGTCCAAATAGCTAGTCAATGAAAAGCTGATATTAGACCATACTTCATAACTTCCTAGACTGCTAATAGAAAAGTTGTTAGTTATCTAATAGAGCTAGTTTCTAACTTAGTTTGTAGCCGAAACTTTGTTTTGCAAGTCAGTTGCTTAAAACATGGGATGCATTTTTGCATAGAAATAAATTTGATATGAGGCGAGGTCATAATGACCAAAGCTCATCAAATCTACTTTGTACTTGAAATATAATACAAATGACATCATTAAAACTAACCATCATGTATAAGAAGGTTTGCAACATGCTTAATGTCCTATCTAGGAATATACTTTCCCATCTGGGAGGTTAGAATACAGGAGACTGCCTGAGACAACGTCTCCTGGAGGGAAGGAGTGAGTGGTGTAGTTGGGGTGGGATGTGAGGGTAAAAACAAACTAAGAGCTAGAGAGGGTTGGAGTCTCCCAGTTCCAGTTCTCCCTATTCCAGACACACTTATACATTCCCTGGCCAGCTTGTTAGTTACTATCTTTATATCTTCAATAGTAAAGGCACCCCAGGAGAAACAGTCTTTCATACATAACTTTCCTTTGCTTGAGAAAGATGGCTATTTTAGCTGAGTCACTTTTGTAGATCTCAAGGTAATTCTTACCTGTACTTCAAATTGCCGTTCTTTTTTGACATTAATTAGCTGTTTTTGAAGAGATTTTATCTGTTTTCTTCCTTTTTCCTCCCTAGAAGAAATAAAAATGATGTGTGCTTAGAGCAGTGCTTCTCAAACCTTAGTGTTCATAAGGATCACCTGGACATTAAAAACCACATTCCTGGTCTCTACCCACAGAGATTCTGAGTCTGCAGGTCTGGGATAGGGCCCCGGCATTTGCATCTCTAACTAGTTCCCAGGTGATGCTAATTGTCCATAATATCTAAGAAGACAGTGATTTGTTTTAGTGAATTGGAGGAAGACTTTCTGGCTCATCAGTATTGCATCTAAAATAGCTGCTGCTAAACATAAAAAAAGGAAAGAAAAAAATAATAAATAATAAATAAATAAATAAAATTGCTGCTTAGAAAAAACCAAGAGGACGAGGAACAAAGAGGAAAAAAAGAATCCTTTCTATTCTGAGCACTTTAATTACATATTCTTACCTCACAATAAACTTTTGAGGTAATCTATCATTATCCTTATTTTATAATGAGAAAAATGTGGCTTAGAGGGCTAAGGGAATTTGGTGTGGTGGACATGAGAATGTACCTCACAGACCTTCAACTACAGGAAGCATAAGTGAACAGGGTCATAGCTTCAGCTCTGAAATCCTTCGCTGTGTGTGCTCTGAGGCCACACTTCCCACAGACTGTTCCAGCCAGTGATTGATTGTGGCAGAGACCCTACGGCAGGCCTTTTCTGGGAAAACCAGGACTTCTCTGATGGTTGACTTTGGCTCAGAAACATCCTGATGACCTTGTTGAACCACCCTCAGACTGCACAGCACCCTCTTCCACCCAACCTTCCCTCGCCTTTACTTATGGTCAGTCTTGCATCTGAAGGCTCCCTCCCCATTTTCTCTCACAGAGGTGTTTCCCTTAATTAAATCCCTGCATGAATAATCCCATCTTGGCATGTATTTCTCAGGAGACTTGGACTAATACACTTGCCATGGTCACATAAACAAAAAATAGCAGAACAGTGTTTAAACTCTGTACTGTCTGAGAACTTAACTATTTTACATTACTGTCTCTCAGTTTGCTCTGAGAAACAGAATTCTGCTTCTCTCCATCAGTCGCATTATGTAGGCTTAAAACAAAATAACAAAATAACACAAGAATAAACAAAACAACCAAAAAAACTTATCACTATAGGTAAGAATTTTTACTCAGGGATTTTTACAAGCATGTACTAGAATCTTGCAATTGTCATTGCCAAAACAAACTATAGATTATGTACTTCCCATTTATAGATCACAAGAAACAGATAAGAAAGATGCAGAATACTTTACTATTAAATTCAGCATCCCAAGGACAAATTCATTTAAATAAATTGAAACATTTATATGAGATTACAAAAGTAAATGCCCATTTTAGAAAATCTAGAAAATGCAAAAAAGTATGAAGAAAAATAAAAATCACCCATAATCCCACTATCTAGAGTCAACTGTGGTGCTGGCCAGTTAGTTCAGTTGGTTAGAGTGTGTTGCTAACCACCTGACGTCCCTGTACTGGCCAACCACCAAAAGAAAAAGAGTTAACTATGGTTAATTTATTATATTTCCTTCTGGTCAATACACACTATAATTTTTCTCTTACAAAACTGGAGTTGGGCCGAGCCTGTGGCGCACTCGGGAGAGTGCGGCGCTGGGAGCGCAACGACGCTCCCGCCGCGGGTTCGGATCCTATATAGGGATGACCGGTGCGCTCTCAGCGCTCACTGGCTGAGCGCACTGCGGCCAGTCTCAAAAAGGACAAAAAACAAAACAAAACAAAACAAAAAAAACCTGGAGTTATATATAATTTTTATCCTAATTTTTTCCCTTAACATAATTATGTGTACTTTCTCTTTTCATTTAGCAGTTGAATACATGCATTTATTTCTGTCTTTTCTTGAAACAATATTGAAATAATAGGAAAGAATAATAAACAAAGGCAGCTCAGTTGGTTAGAGCACAGCCTTATAACACCAAGGTCATGGGTTCAGATCCCCATACTGGCCAGCTGCCAAGAAAAACCAAGTGCAGAACAAAAAACCCTATAAAGACAAAGAGACTGGGAAAAGAAACAATGCAAATAAGAGAAGTCAACAGAAAAGAGAAAAATGAAATCTAAATGTACACAGAATGAGAAACCAAGAAGAAAACTGAATCAAGCTGCAGACCCCAGAAAAGCACATGGAGGCACCAGGCACCTTTGAGGTCAGAAGTATGATGTAAGGCTAAATGAAAGTGGATTGGTTGAAAGTCTGGCAAAGGAGCAATATGACCTTTTGATTCCCTTCCCCGGCCCTTGGGGTCACTGTCTCACAGATAATGGGTTTTTGTTAGTTTTTGCTTTGTTTCCTGGAAAGGTTGAATTAGGGATTTGGACTTGGAGATACCAGACACAGCTGGAGGTGGAGATTATGGGTCATGCTAAAAACAGGGGGACTGAATAAAATTCTGCTTACTGAATGTGAATCCCCAACCTCTTTCTCCTGGCTAGCTCTCAATACATGGGTAATCAGAGAATAACCATTACTTCTTCTCTGCTCCTCACCCACCCCAACTACAGACTGGCATATTCTTTTCCAAGAATGCAGACTAAACCAAGAGAAAAGATCTATAGATTTGCCCAGCCATCCAATAGTGAAGTACTATCCACATGTACAGAGCATCCAATCAGCTTCTCAGTGCCTCACTCTTAAACACAAAGAGACAGCCAAAGATAATCAAACATTTAAAGGATTCCTTTAACATTAAAGACAAAGACTCAAACAAACTGGGCAGAAAAAGTAACTCAGAGGAAAGAGAGATAATACAAGGAACAGAAGACAGCTTTAGGGTTGGCTGGTTGGTTCAGTTGGTTAGAGCATGGTACTGATAACACCAAGATCTAGGGTTTGATCCCTGTACTGGCCAGCTGCAAAGAAAAAAAATAAAAAAATACCTTAAAAAAAAAGACAACTCTGGGCCCGGCCTGTGGCTCACTCGGGAGAGTGCGGTGCTGATAACACCAAGGCCACGGGTTCGGATCCCATATAGGGATGGCCGGTTCGCTCACTGGGTGAGCGTGGTGTTGACAACACCAAGTCAAGGGTTAAGATCCCCGTACCAGTCATCTTTTTTAAATTTTTTTTCCTTTTTGTCTTTTTTACTGACCGGTAATGGGATCGCAACCCTCGGTGTTGCACCCGCACCGCACTCAGCCAGTGAGTGGGAACCAGTCTGCAGGTGGGATCCAAACCCTCGGCGGGAGCGCCACCACGCTCCCAAGCGGCACACTCTCCAGTGCGCCACCGGGCCAGCCCCGGTCATCTTTTTAAAAAAAAAAAAAAAAAAAGACAACTCTGAAAAAAACAACAACAACTGTAATTAATATTCTCAGACATAAGAGAAAATATTGCATCCTTGAAACAAGAAAAGGTTGCTATAAACAATGAAAAATTCAGAGAACAAGAAAGCTCTTAGGAATAAATCTGTTAGCATAAAATTTTTTTACAGTTTAATAAAAGGGTTGGTAGATAAAGTTAAGCATATCTCTCTGAGAATAGAACAAAAACAATGCAGATAGTAAATGAGCAAGAAAGGATAAGAAAAATGCAAGATCAATCACTATAGTTTCAACATCTGGAAAGAGTAACAGAAATCAAGGGATTTTTTTTTTTTTTTTTTTTTTGTAGTGGTGGTAGCTGGCTGGTAAGGAGATCCAAACCCTTAACCTTGGTGTTTTAACGTTGTGCTCTAACCAACTGTACTAACTGGCCAGCCCCCAAGAGATGAAATTATCAAAGAACTAATACAGGAAAATCTCTCAATTTAGGGACATGAGTCTCTAGACTGCAAAGACTCACGGATCACCAAGAACTATGAACAGAAAAAGACCTACCCCAAAGCATATTATCATAAATTTCTGAAACTAGAGATAAAGAGAAGATCCTAAAAGATTCCAAAGAGGAAATAAACAGGTCACATGTAAAGAAACAGGAATTAGAATGGTATCAGACTCCACAGTGGCAATACTGGAAACTAGAAGTCAGTGGAGTATTGCCTTTAAATTTACGAGGGAAGATGATTTTCAATCTAAAAACCTGATCCCCAGTCAAACTACTAATAAAGTATAAGGATAGAAAATGACATTTTCAGCAAATGCTGATTGGTCATTTCAAAGTTACTCTCATTATAGTGTTAAAGCAGTGGGGACTTTATCATGCCAGCTCAGGTTCACTGGGCCCCTTCTGATTGATTGCTGTGAATTTCCTGTTTTTTGGAAAACTGGCCAGTTTTAAAGTTCAGTTTTATTTATTAACACCTAGCAGGAGTGCTCCATTCTGGTTTGGTCCGGTCTGTTAGGATGTAGTGCAAGAGCTCAATCCAAAACAATGGCCTCCCATAAATATTACTCAACTGTGTCTAGGTTATGTTCAGCTGTCTACCATGGAATGGGAAAAATCCTGGTGTGGCTTTCATATTATTAGGGACCAATGACAGATGTGACCTGTAAGGTTTGCAGCTGAGTTCCTGTGAGGAGCTTTGAGGCTACAGCTTTTGCAAGCAAAGGGGCTGTTCTGTCTCCTTTGGCTCACCTTTCTGAAGTAAAGGCTGAAATGAAATTTATACCACACGATTCTTGGCCCTTTGACAAAAATCTCAAAAGGCTTTAATCCCTGGCAAATTCCCACCTGACTCATTTTTGTTTTGAGAAACACAGTGATCTATCTCTCCTGGATAATACTGAAGAGAGATACATATTAAAAGAGTAAGTAAGAAGGATTCTTGACCAAAGGGGATTTAAGCTGAGGATTTTTGCATGTTATTAATTCTTCCTGAGGGACAGATATGCACACATCTCACAGGTAGAATGAATACTTTAAGTGTGTTTTAAGCACCCTCTGCTCCTGGAAGAAGGAAAAATCATTTCATGGCAGGCTCCATGTGGGCTTTCCCCAAGAATCACCCATTACACCTATCTTTTATCCATTGTTCTATTTACATATTGGTGTTTTTCTTATTGTTTTGTAAAATTTTATTGTATAGTGAATTCAATTACCATCAAGAGAAGTTTCACTTAAAACTAAACAGAGGCTGGAGGAGGCTGGCAGGTTAGCTCCTCAGTTGGTTAGCGTGCAATGTTGATAACAGCAAGGTCAGGGTTCAGATATCGGTACCTGACAGCTGCCAAAAAAAGAGAGAGGACGGCCACAGGGACAGAGGTGGGGGAGAGACTGCTAATGAGTACAGGGCTTCTTTTGGGGGATGGTGAAAATGTTCCGGAATTAGATAGTGGTGATGACTGCACAACTCGATGAATATACCCAAAACCACTGAATTGGACAATTTAAAAGGATAAATTTCAAGGTGCTGACAAAGTCTCTCTCTGTGACTCCTCTGAGCCCTTTTTGCCACTAGGCCTTGACCTTGGTCTCCTTCCCCTGGATCCTTGCCAAGCCTAGATTGCCCAGTTTTAGAAAGAATCCTAAACCAGTTTATTTGTTTACTTAATTTTTTAAAATGCTAAGTCAATTTAGAGAGAATCCCCCCCTTGATATTTTATTATCCTATATATCTGATCAAATTCCCTACCCCCAACTCTCGATGTCTAAATCCTTAGCCTTTAGCAAGAATTCTGTTCAGAAGTTTAGCAAGAATCCTGTTAAGTAGTTTAGCAAGAATCCTCCTACCCTTGATATTTCTCTCCTCTTAGTAATTTTCCATCCAATGACCCCCTCACTCTGCCGGATGGCTATAAATCCCCAGCTGTCTTTGCTGTATTTAGAGTTAAGCCAAATCTCTCTCCCTATTGCAATAGTCTTGACACTTATCATAAGAGTCTTGAATAAAGTCTTCCTTACCATTTTAAAAAGTGTCAGAATAATTTTTTCTTTAACAGTATGTTAATAATATCTCAATAAGACTAAGAAAACAGGTAAATAAAAAAGTTAAAAAAACAAAAAAATTTTAAAAATAATATCTCAATAAAGCCCTTATAAAAAAAACTGAATAGAAAATCTTCTCTATCTTAGGGCCAGCCTGGTGGTGCACTGGAAAGTGCGCCGCTTGGGAGCGTGGCTGCGCTCCCGCCGAGGGTTCGGATCCCATGTGGAGACCGGTTCCCACTCACTGGCTGAGCGGAGTCATTGCATAATGCCATCTGAAAAGTTGAAATTACATACATATCACACCGAAGGCAGAAGTAACAGTGTTCAGTAGCTAGGAAACAATTCATAGGACTCTGGGAGAGTCCTATCCACATTCTTAGGGAAAATCATATCTGCTGTTATCAGTAAATCTAACATGTTGTGCTATTGTGAATGTGTCACTTACCCCCTCACTGTTTCTGCCTCTGCATTTCCCAGTCCACTGCACCCTAAGTATGGCTTTCCTACAGGTCCCATGCACCCCTATTCCTGTTATCTTCCTGGCTTACCATGGATAACATTAAAAAAATAACCCTTTCGGGCCTGTCCGGTGGTGCACTGGAAAGTGTGCCGCTTGGGAGCGCAGCGGCGCTCGAGGGTTGGGATCCCATGTGGAGATTGGTTGCCGCTCACTGGCTGAGCGCGGTGCGGGCAAGACACCGAGGGTTGCGATCCCGTTGCCGGTCCCCGGTGCGGGCGCGACACCGAGGGTTGCGATCCCATTACCGGTCAGTAAAAAAGACAAAAAAGGGAAAAAAAAAAAAAAAAAAGAAAATCTTCTCTATCTTATACCCATCACTAAACTCTATGTGACTTTAAAAGTACCAATCACACAATACCTAAAATACTAAACAATTTGTCATTGATTTATCTAGATATATTTTTCTAGATATAATTTTAGATATAATTTTCCAATTTAAATAAATCACAATTGATGCCTATGTAATTGGAAGAAAAATTAAAAGAAGAAATTATAAATGAATAATCATATACATAAAGTCAATCGCTGGCAAACTGTCCACATTGAGTGTTTGACTATTTTTTTCCTCCTATGTAATGGTACAGACATTTCTTTTTTATTTTTATTTAAATAAATTTTTTGAAATTAAAATAATAAATGCATATTGTAAAATTTCAAAACAGAATAGAAATGTACAAGAAAAAAGAGAATAATCTGCTACCTCCCTTTTCTCTTCCAATTTCACTCCTATAAGGTAGCCAATGCTGGCTGGCTGGCTGGTTAGCTCAGCTGGTTAGAGAGTGGTGTTAATAACACCATGGTCAAGGGTTCAGATCCCCTTACTGGCCAGCCACCACAAATAAACTTTTTTTTTTTTTTTTTTAAGATGACCGGTAAGGGGATCTTAACCCTTGACTTGGTGTTGTCAGCACCACGCTCTCCCAAGTGAGCTAACCGGCCATCCCTATATAGGATCCGAACCCGAGGCCTTGGTGTTATCAGCACCAAATTCTCCCAAGTGAGCCATGGGCCGGCCCTCACACATAACCTTTTTAAATTTGTGTTTGCAGCTGGCCAGAACTGTGATCCAAACCCTTGACCATGGCATTATAATATGTATAATTTGTTTATATATTTTTAAATAGGTTTATTTTCTCCCTTGATAAAGCAAAAATGTAGAAAATACTGAAAAGCGAAAAGACTTTAAAAAACCCCTATATTAACACATTGGTGTATTTCCTTCTAGTTCTTTTTCTATACATATTTTTGTTAGTTTTATTACATAAATAGGATGAAAGGGCCTACTTTATTAGGTGAAGGTCATTTTTATCTAAGTTCCTTGAAGAAAAGGCCTGTGCCTTGTAAAAGTAAATAATGTCTGAATTAAAGAGCATGGAGTTGGGGCAGAGAATAATGTAAAACTTTGACGTCAGTCATAATTTTACTGTGTTCAGAGAAGGGCACTTTGAGTAATAGGAAAGAGAAGCTCTATCAACTCACCATGAAATACAGCAGGACTAAACCTTAGGAGACTGGGATCTTTATGGGATATAAGTTATATGTTATTAGAGACTGAAAATGTGGTAGAAAGAATCCTGGGGAAATGGTGGCTTCCTTCTCCATTGAAGGACAATAGCTGTTGTTTACTAAAGAGTGGTGAAACATTCATCTTATACTTGAAATTGAAGGGATAAGTTACCGCGGAGAGCTTAATCAAAAGAACTAGAACAGCATGTTCTTTTTTTTTTTTTTTTTTTCCTTTTTGTCTTTTTTCATGACCGGCAACGGATCGCAACCCTCAGTGTCGTGCCCGGACCGGACCGGGACCGGCAATGGGATCGCAACCCTCGGTGTTGCTCCCGCAACTCGCTCAGCTAGTGAGCGGCCGGTCTGTATGTGGGATCCGAACCCTGGGCGGGAGCGCCACCGCACTCCCAAGTGGCACACTGTAGCAGTGCGCCACCGGGCCGGCCCCAGAACAGCATGTTCTTGAATAGGATTCACATTTAACTGTTGGCATCATATTTTTCTACTGTTTTATTCACAATGTATGATACATCTCATGTCTTAATTAATAAAATTGTTTTTATAGTTTAAAAAGCCCTATATTAACTCATTGGTGTATTTCCTTCTAGTTCTTTTTCCATAGATACTTTTCTTTATTTTATTACATAAATGTAATAATACTGTATTATTTCCAACCTTTCTTTTTCTATGCAAATCATGGCATAAACATTTTTTCCACATTATTAAACTTTGTGAACAATACTTTTAACAGCTTTGTAATATCATCAATTAAACTATAGACTATCTTTGAGTCTGTAATTCTACATCTAGTAATTCAACCTAATGGGATAATAACAGATTCAGACATTTGCTTATGTATACTTATGTACAAAAATGTACACAGAAGCATCTGAAAACAACCTAAATATTTAAACTCAGAGAATGGTTAAAGAAACTTTAGATTTTTAGAAAATATTATAAGATTAAAATTGAAATTAGGGGTATGTATTTTTATTTCCACAGATAAATAAATCACTTTTCAGAAAGTTGTACCAATTCATTCTCCCACCAGCAATGTATGCAAGTGCTTATTTTCTTGCTTCCTATAATAGAGGCTATAATAGTGGCTATAACGGTCTATCGTAGTGGCTATCATTGTTATTAGGTACTTACTATGTGCCAGGAGCTATCTTAAGTGCTTTACACGTATTAATTAATGTTCATAATAACTCTAGTACAGAAGTTATTACCAATACCAAGGAAGGAAAGAAGAGAAAAAAATCTCAAGGAAAAACAATTCCACCTATGTAGACAAGATAAACACTTTTTCATTCTGCGTATATATGCGTTCATATAAAGTGAATCTTATTTTGGTCCCAAAGCATTTTGATTGTGTTGAATATTCTCTTTTTTTCCCCTTCCCCTCAACCTGTGTTGAATATTCTTAAAGCATGAACATCTTTGAAATAAGTTGAAAGGTTCTAGGAAAGAAAACTTCCCTTGGCATGTACTTGTTACTGTTCAAGGATTTTCAGACAACTCAGTCTTAAGAAAGATTACTATAGGAGAATGAATATTCTTGGTATATTATAGATACAGATAACTAAGGCCCAGAAACCTGAGTTATTATCCTAGTAGAGCTAGAAATAGAACCAAAATTTCTGACTTCTATTTATCTTCCCTGAAAATCACATGTTTGGTTTGCTTTAGAAATCAAAGACTTCCAGTAAGAGTTTTATAGCATTGTAAAACACAGCTAAGCAAATAAACCTAACATTACTCTGACCTGGCAATGACATCATAGAAATGCTTTTTATTTTCCCTCTCTTTGCTCAAAGCTTGCAGGAGATTGGTGAAAGTGCCTGAATCTTGCAACTCCTGCATAGTATTTGCAATCACATCACTGAGAAATTGCCTGTAAGGAGAAATAAAAAAGATGAGTTAATAAGATATATTTCCCTACATTCACAAAGGGCTACATAAATCACATAAGTTACGACCCAGAAGGAACATCATAACTATGTTATTATTATCCTAGGAATACCTAGCATTAAAATAGTTTAGCATTAAAAAAAAAATCTATGAATAGAATTCACCACATTAATGAAGGCTAAAAGAGACAAATCACATGATCATCACAATACAGGAAAGGCATTTGGCAAAATTCAACATTCACTCATCATTTGAAAACAACAAAAACAACAAAAAAACTCTTAGCAAACTAGAAATAAAAGAGAACTTTCTTAACCTGAAAAAGTTTGCATACCAAAAACCAGCAACAAATATTGAATGTACAGTATGAAACTATGTATATAACGTTTTAAAACATGTAAAACTGCTCTGCTCTCTCTCTCTCTTGCTCTCTCTGCTCCACCCTTTTCACAATGTGATAACCTGCCCTCTCTGTTGCCACCACCAAGGCCCTCACCAGAGGTGTGCCCTGGACTTTGGACTTCCCACCCTCAGAAACTGCAAGCAATAAATTTCGTTTTCTTTATTATAAAAAAAAATGTAAAACTACTTGTATCATTTAAATAAAACACATAAATACATAATAAAACTATCATAACATGAAAGAGAATAATAAACACCAAATTCAGAAGTGTGTTTATCTTTGGGGAAAGAGTGAGGAGATTGGGATTAGAGCCTTCAATTATATCTGAAATATTTCATTTCTTTAAAAAAAAAAAAAAATCCTTGGGCCGGCCCCGTGGCTCACTCGGGAGAGTGTGGCGCTGGTAGTGCCGAGGCCACGGGTTTGGATCCTATATAGGGATGGCCAGTGCGCTCACTGGCTGAGCGTGGTGCAGACCGCACCATGCCAAGGGTTTTGATCCACTTACCGGTCAAAAAAAAAAATTAAAAATTAAAAAATAAATAAATAAATAAATAAGTAAAACCTCTAAAGCAACCATGGTAAAATGCTAAAATTTGGTGGTTACATACATAAATATTTATTATTTTTTCTTTATACTTTTCTGCATTTTAAAAATATTTCATAATTTTGAAGTTAAATCATTTATTTATTTATTTAGGCCACTGGCCAGTACAGGGACCCAAACCCTTGACCTTGGTGTTATCAACTGTAAACTCTAACTGAGCTAACTGGCCAGCCCATGAACTTAAATCATTTAAAATTTTAAAAAAAGAAAAAGAAAAAAGAAAGAGCTAATCAAACCCTCACATTTTAGAGATGAGTGAACCCAGGCTTAGGAAGGTTAAGTGACTTGCCCAGTGACACGTAACTTGTTCGAGAAAGAGCTGGAACGATATAACCCAGGTTTCCTGACTCCTAGTCCAATTACTCTTTATCATATTTTCCTAAGTGGAGAGTTTTTAAAACTGCCATTTAATGTTTTGATACAGAGTTAGCAAGAATTCCTCTTATTATTTTACATAACAGTTTATTAACAATAGTTCACAAAAAGATTCAATAACCATATTAAGAAAAATAGTTGACTATACTGGAGTCAAGAAACTGAAAAATAAGAATTTGAGCAACAATAATTTTTCTCTTGCATAGTATTAAATAAAATTTATAAAAGGCCATTGGTTTAGATTGAGCCCCTGCACTAGGCCCAACAAACCAAACTCACACTAAAGTTCCAAGCCAAGAAGCCAAAACTAAGTTGTTTACCTGATCTTCCAAGAAATCAGGAGAGAGAGATAACTGCCAAATCACCAAACAGACCACTTTGCCAGAAGGAATAAGAAAGTCCCCTCTGCTTTAACCTTTACAAGGAAATTAACTTTGAAATGACCACTCTGCTTTTTGTTCTCTGTGTCTGCTTTCTTCAGTCTTTTTCTGCCTATAAAGCCAACCTCCTCTACTCAGCTCATCCGAACACTCACACTACTTTACAGAATGAGGTATTGTCTGACTCCAGAATTGCAAATAAAAGCCAATTAAGACAGTAGTATGTTAAGATAAAATAACTAAAAATTCTTATTTCAATTCAACAAGATTATAATGCATAAAGATGATTAGAGCAAGGAAAGCATACACAAACTTGCTACAAATTCCAATTTTAAATTCATAAGCTGTTGTAGTTTTTATGCCTTTGATATTTTGATTTCCACTTTGGTTCTGTATAACTGATGGAAATATACATTTCAAGATTACACATCCCCCTGGGTTTCAAGACGAGTTTGATACGGAATATAACCCAGGACTAATGCCCTAAAAATAATCTGAGATTGGTATCTTGGCCTTCTCAGGAAAAGATATGTCATCACACTGAGAATGAAAAGGACATTAAGTAGATCAGGCAATCATGTGTGCAAATCTGAGCCAGATTGATTTTGACAAAAGATATTACCTTTGGTTAGGATCTAATATAGGGGTCAACAAACTTTTTTCTCTAAAGGGACTAATTAGTAAATTTTTTTGGCTTTGCAGGCCATAAATTCTCTTTTGCAACTACTCACCTCTGCCATTGTAGCATGAAAGCAGCCATAGACAATGTATGAACAAATGGAAAATGCCATATTACAATACACTTTTCAAAAACAGAATTCAGCTTGGATTCAGCTAGTGGCCCTGGGTAATTGCTGTAAACTATCATTTACCAAAAGTCCTTACCATAATGTTACACCCTCTTTTAAACTTAACAGTCCTGTTAGAGAGCCATCTGACAACAGAAAAACTAAATAATGAGATGATGAAAATTGAGTCTGCCTTTAAGAAACCCTCAGAACTAAAACACAGTTTAGAATTTGGCTACTTTGGAGGCCGACCCATGGCTCACTCAGGAGAGTGTGGTGCTGATAACACCAAGGCCACGGGTTCGGATTCCATATAAGGGATTGGGCCAGTTAGCTCACTTGGGAGAGCGACAACACCAAGCCAACGGTTAAGGTCCCCTTACTGGTCATCTTTTAAAAAAAACCTTAATTGGGCCGGCCCGTGGCTCACTCAGGAGAGTGTGGTGCTGATAACACCAAGGCCACGGGTTCGGATTCCATATAGGGATGGCCGGTTCGCTCACTGGGTGGGCGTGGTGCTGACAACACCAAGTCAAGGGTTAAGATTTCTGTTACCGGTCATCTTTAAAAAAAAAAAAAAAAGATTTTGGCTACTTTGATAGAGGCTGTCTCTTATTAATGGATAAGTTATCATAGTAGCTGCCAATTGTGCCAGGCACTAGGCTAAAGCCTTATTTCTAATCCTTATACTAATGTTGAAAGGTTGCTATCATTATCCTCATTTTTAAAAACTGGAAACAAGGGCTGGCCAGTTAGCTGAGTTGATTAGAGTACAGTGTTATAACACCAAGGTCAGGGATTCAGATCCTGGTACAGGCCAGCTGCCAAAGAAAACCGAAAAAACAAAACAAACAAAAAACCCCACAACCACAACCACAGGAAAATTGAAAACAAAGGCTCAATAAACTTGTCCAAGATCATATACCCACCATGCTTTCAATCCTACCACATTGCCTCTAGGCAGTCTTTAGCTAATCCTGTTATCAGGAGTCGCTTGAATATACAGAAATGACTAACCCATAAGAGAAGGGAGCAGTCAGCCACCCTTGCACCCATTCTATCATCTATGTATAAATACATTATTTCATTACAAAATATGCTCTCCTTCCTTACCTATCAATCTGAATTTTCTTCAGTGTCTCCATAGTCATTATGGTCTGCCTTGTAGGTTTTTTGAAGACAAGATCCTGCATTTTGTTAAATTCCATGGCAAATTGGCCTCCTTGACTGATTTCTGGCAACTTGGGTCCTTCATTAGGTAAGAATGGACTAGTCATTTTCAAAGCTGTTGAGACCATCGGTAGTTTGTCCAGGCTTTTTCCTTGTAAATTTATTTCTTTTCTTTTCTTTTTTTAAAAAAATAAATTATGTTAAGATGTAAAGAGACAATATTATAAAAAAGAGGGCCTCTGTCTACATTTTTTAACCTCATCTTCTCCCACTTGTACTCTATACTCCAAGAAAATGTGCCTTTTTCTTCAGCCACACCGAACCACATGTCCTGCTGTTTTGTGTCTTCTTGCACTCATACAACATTCCCTTTCTCTGTCATTCCCCAACTTACCACCTGGTAAATTTTAAGACTCTGATCAGAGGTAAAGTTCTTTGTGAAATATCTCTGTTAACAGATATTTACAATATTGTAATTATTTGTGAAATATCTCCAACAGGTTATAGGTTGTATGAGGGAAGGGACACTGTCTTAGAAGATCTTGGTCCACTTCAATTTTTTTTTCTTTCTTTCTTTCTTTCTTTTTTTTTTTTTTTTTTTGGTGGCTGGCCAGTACCAGGACCCTTCAACCTTGGTGTTCTAACCAACTGAGATAAATGGCCCGCCCCCTCAATTTTTTTTTTTTTTTTTCTTTTTTTCTTTCTTTTTTTTTTTTTTTGGTGGCTGGCCAGTACCAGGACCCTTCAACCTTGGTGTTCTAACCAACTGAGATAAATGGCCCGCCCCCTCAATTTTTTTTTTTTTTTTTCTTTTTTTCTTTCTTTTTTTTTTTTTTTGGTGGCTGGCCAGTACCAGGACCCTTCAACCTTGGTGTTCTAACCAACTGAGATAAATGGCCAGCCCCCTCAATTTTTTTTTTTTTTTTTTCTTATGGCTAGTCTCAAATTCTTTTTGGAATAAGACTGAATATTAAGTACATGTGGCCATCTTTATAGTCCCATTGCTTAGAATAATGCCTAGGGTAGAGACTCAAATGTTCATTGGGTCTGGCTGGTTAGCTCTGTTGGTTAGAATGTGGTGTTATAACACCAAGGTCAAGGGTTCAGATCCAACCAGCTGCCAAAAAGAAAAAAAAAAAAAAATCACTGAACACATGAATTTGAAATATAAAGAATGAAAGAAGGATCATACTAAAAAGAAGAGGTTGATAGTAGATTTAGTGGTGTGGTATTGATTTTGAGGGTCACATAGGGAAAAGCCAAAATAATTTATTTTTCAGACCCAAACTTGAATATTAAGGGACCATAGGAAGGGCATGTCTTTTAATTAATGATTCCTATTTAATCTGTGGCTAAAAGCTTGAGCTATTGAGAGACCATATAATATAGTAATTACACTATACTATATGGACTCTGAAGCCAGACTTCCATGTTTGAATTCCAGCTTGTTAAAATGTACCGCAAAGGACAGACAAAATGGACTTACTGTGGTAAAAAGAGACATTGAGATTGTTAAAACCAAATGGCTGCAGCAGGAGGGAAAGGGCAGACATGTAATTCTCAGCCTGCAAATATGTATCTTACTAACTGTTATGAAGTTTTCTTTTCTGAAACTAAACAAAAGCAACTCTGAGAAGATAAGGCCAAATCAGCTATAGCTAGGAATTCTGCATTGACCTTCAACAAGTCCACCTGACACCAGCCATCAACCCCTTCTCATTCTTGAGGGTCCATTATGGCTTCAATTAGAAAACATACTTCAAGGACATTCTTCTCCCGCTTCTCCAACAAGAGAGGCCACATCAAAACCAGCCACAGCTAATCTATGGAGCCTGTGCAATAACACACCCTTATGGCATGTTCACTCACGGCGCATGTGTATAGCCTCCTCCATAAATATACAGCATTTCTCTAGGTTCACTGAATGTGTATGTAAATCTGATCCTCGGAAGCATAAACACCAGCCTCCTCCCCTTCCTAGGCAGAGTGCTTATCTTCAGTCCTGCTGACGTCTGTGCTCCCCAATCTGCAGATTATTATTTTTCTGGGAAAAAAGGCTCCCTTTTCACTCTAGTGGATCTTGTGGTACTCTTTTGTTAACAGGCTCCATCTCTTACTAAACATACTAACCTTAAGCAACTATTTAATATCTCTGTGCCTCCTTCTTCCCATTAGTAAAATGGTTATTTTATCTAGGGAGGGAAGGGGAAAATATAAAGCCTAGGAGGTCCCATTTTTCTGATTTCTCTGACCATTATTCCTCTAACTTTATGCTTGGGCATCTGCAAAAGGAATGAATGTGTCACAGCCTGATTTACAGATTGCTAGAAATAAATGTGAATTTTTAGAAGAGAACTTTAAAAAACCAGCTAAATGTTCCAGTCCATTCACTGAATAAAAAAAAAGTATGTATGTATATATATTTTTATATATAAGTATATATATTTATGCATATTTATTTTTATATAAAAAATATATTATTAAATATATTAAAATATATATTTTTAAATATATATATTAGATTATATATATATATTTTTGGCAGCTGGCTGGTATGGGGATCCGATCTTGGTGTTATAACACCGTTTTCTAAGCAACTGAGCTAACCCACCAGCCGTGAAAAATATTTTATATAGAACACACTATGTACAAGGTAGGGTGGTATTAGACCCTAAGGGAAAAGATAATAAAAACAGTATTCTCTGCTTGGAAGCTCTTTCCAAACTTTCGTCATATCACTCCAACTTCTGGTAGAACCTGTTACATTAACATGTTTTTCATCATTCCATTTCATAATTCTAATAAGCAAAAATCTATCCTGAGATGGCCTTAGCTGTAAAAATGGCTATAAAAGAGGGATAATGCTAATCTTTTCCCCCAAGGTTGTTATAAGGCTAAACAATGTGCAGCCTTATGGGAATGAAAACATAATGGCATTTTAAATTTCAAGAGTTAGAATAACCATAGTATATGAAGTACAAAACAAAAAATTAAGAGATTCACAATTTTTTAAGGGTGTGGAACTAACTTATATTAAGAAAGGGGCTTTTACACTGTTATTAATCAGTTTGGATCCCCATACCAGCTAGACACCAAAAAAAAAACAACCCACAAAAACAAAAAACTGTTATTAATCAACACAAGAACGCAAGCCTTCAGAGCTGGCAGGTTAACTCAGCTGGTTAGAGCACAGTGCTGATAACACCAAGGTCCAGGGTTCAATCCCTGTACTGGCTAGCCACAAAAAGAAAAAAAAAAAAAAAGAATGCAAACTTTTATTACTTACGCCACCATAAAATCATAAAGAGAGCTTCTGTTAAGTCAGAAAATTTTGTAGATTAAAGATCACTATCGTAAAGGGCCACAAAAAAATATTACATTGTGTAATATTGAATATACTAATTGTCCTGATTTGAGCATCACGTATTGCACACAAGTATGGATATTCAGAGCTGTACCCCTCTGATATGTACAGTCAATTATGTTTCAATTAAAATAAAAGTAATAAAACAATGCAAAAGTTTCATTCTTTTATTTACTGGAGTGGTGACCTCTGCTGAACACTTTATCAATTTAGGTTTTTCATTCTTTCTTGAGTCTCCATGATGGCAAATTACTCTTCTTACAGCCTGACAGTAAGAATCATTGATTAGACTTCATTTATCAACTGAATGTCTTCCCATTTTATTTTTGATTCTTACCAAAGGAAACAATAAATAAGAAAACACTAGTCTCTTCTGTACTGTTTGTTAGCTAGCTTAATTTAAGAATTAGACTAATTTGATATGCCTTGAAAGACTTAGTTCCTGTGTTCTAATCTATTTGCTTTTCATAAGTTGATAAGGAAATTAATTTACATTATCGAAAGACTTAGTTCCTGTGTTCTAATCTATTTGCTTTTCATAAGTTGATAAGGAAATTAATTTAGATTATCGAAAGACTTAGTTCCTGTGTTCTAATCTATTTGCTTTTCATAAGTTGATAAGGAAATTAATTTACATTATAAAATTCCTATAATACTTTTAAATTTTTTTTTAAATTATATTTTTTAAAGATGACGGGTAAGGGGATCTTAACCCTTGGCTTGGTGTTGTCAGCACCATGCTCAGCCAGTGAGCTAACCGGCCATCCCTGTATAGGATCCAAACCCACGGCCTTGGTGTTATCAGCACCGCACTCTCCCGAGTGAGCCATGGGCCAGCCCTTTTATGTTATTTTTAAACTACCTCATAACTCATAGAACGTTAGCAATGGAAGGGACCTATAGATCATATGTTAAAACTCCATCACAATTTACAAGTGAGAAAACTAAAGCCAAGAAAGCGAAATGAATTGCTTATAGCACACAGCTAGACTCCAAATCCAGTGTTCAAATTAAAATCTCATATAAACTTTCAAACTTTAATAAAACCTTTAAGAACCCAGGTTATATATATAATAACACCAATGACAACAAAAGAAATTTTAAAGTTGTAATGGGCAATTAAAGGGAAATTTAATTTTCTTCTCTCAATAAATATGGTCTTCTGTTAGACATGGAAAGCAATTTACTCTCTCAGTTATATAGCAATTATTATTTGTAATAAAATCAGAAATATGTTCTGTACAAATTATATAATTTAGTTTTCCTAAACTTAATGAATGTCTATTTGTATTTATAAATTTTTTCCCTTTTGTAGCTAAGTTACTGAAATTTACAAGAGCTTAAAGATTTTGCTCACTACCAGGTTAAGGTTTTTGATAATTCAGTGGTGATTTGCAGAGTCCAAAACATCATTGAAAATGCAATGGCTGACACAATTATATGGCTGGATATTCAGAAAGGTGGGTTACAACATATTCATCAATGAAAACAAAGTCATATCAGTGAAAGGGTGGAATCAAATTTCCTCTGCTTAGTGTTTCGTTAGCTTTTAGCAGCTGAAAAATATATACGTGGGACAACTCAGTAATTTGATCTTCTTAGTATACATACTGTATTTATATTGACTTATCTATAGGCCTTTTATTTTTTTTAATTTATCTATAGTCCTTTTTGAATAATGCCAATATGTTGGAAAAGGATATTCTGTCTGGTAATGTATCTTGAGCTATGGCTATTTCACCCTACCAATTGAGAGTACATATCTCAGATAAATATTGTAGCCCTTTATCTGAGATAAAGGTGCTATTTCCCAAGTTAAATTTATCAGCATAGGTACTATAAATGATGGAGAAATAAAAGGAAAGAAAGCAAAATTAAATAACAGTGAGTGTATATACCATGCTGGTGCCTTGTCTTCCTTCATACTGAACTGGCATGATATAGTTTAGAATAGAGAGCTGGTCTGCGGTATCTTCAAGAACTGCAGAGATCCTCAACACATCAAGAAGGGAGAGTGGCTCTATGGTTTCCGAGATGATTTCTACATCTGTTTCTTTAGCTGTTTCTTCTACAGCACTAGGTGGTTCGCCTGTCACTGACATCATCACCTCAGAACCTTTCGGAGAAATGTTTAAGATTTCTAGCTTGTTTCTAAGGAAAGAATAAAAAATAAACCCGTGACCGATATTTAAATACTACTTAAATGCAAAAGCACAAGCAGCATGTAGATTGGTTCCTGTGAAGTTCATATTGTCCTATAATAGAACTTAGACAAAAACAAAAGTAGTGATTCTGCTCAATACCTTCCATTTTGACCAACCAAAGGCAAACAACTTACTGTTTAATAAAGATATGTAACCTATGATATTTGGCTATACTTAACCAATTTAAATTTGAAACAAAATTAACTTTATTTTCCTAGCAATATCTTTAGATGCTAACCAAAAGTGTTTCATGATTAGCGAAAAGCAGAATGTGTTAGCCAGCCTCCAAGGTGGCACAAATGATTTTCACTTTCTGGTATTCATGCCCTTGTGTAGTCTCCCCCACAATGAATAGGACTAACCTATGCAACCAACAGGATATTGTGGGAATGACAGAGTATGACTTCAACCCTAGATGATAAAACACATTGCACCTTCTGCCTTACTTTTAATCTCTCTGAGGGAAGCTAGCTGCCTTCTCATGAGGACTCTTAAGCGGCCCTGTGGAGATATCCACAAGGGGGACAAACCAAGGCCCCTTGCCAGCAAGCAGAATCAACTTGCCGGTTCTGTAAATGTACCATCTTGGAAGTGGATCCTCTACTCCCCATCAGGTTTTCAGATGATTACAGCCCCTGGTCAACTTCAACCTTATGAAAGACCCTAAGCCAAAATCATCCAGCTAAACTGTTCCCAAACTCCTGACCCACAGACACAGTATGAAATAACAAATGTTTGTTTTTTAAGTCACTATGTTTTGGGGTAATTTGTTACACGGCAATAGATAAACAATACATATAAATTTAACAGAAGGCATAATTTAATAATATATATACAAAATAAATTGGAATTTGAACATACTCTTCCATTCTTCCAGAATTAGTTTTGTAACTCTCCATGGTACATGTATAATCTCATAAAAAGGCAGTCACCTAAAATAGGAAGGAATCATTCAGATTAGTTTAAGTGAGTGTTGAGTGATATTTCAGTTATTTCTAGCCATTTCATTAAGAGAAAATTTAAAAATTATAAGAGCTGTGGCTTATCCCCTCTTTTTGCTTAGTCAAGTACTCCCAGAGATGAAAAAACCAATATCATGGGGTGCAGGTCTATTAAGTCATTAGTTTACTCTTTGGGCTACCCAAACTGAAGATACATACACTCTTCAAGCCTCTCTTAAGGTACATTAATGTCCAACATGGTTTTAGCATGTTTCATGGTATTCTGATTTTTAATTGGTAATCTCTACATAATAGATTTATTTTCCATTATTCTGATTAACATTTAATTAGATCACGTCATTCCCCTGATCTGCCAGATAATAGAGTTAATTGAACCTGGACTTAGAAGAACAATTGAGATTACATTTAGAAAAACTGTACGAATCCTGGAAATCAGCTTCATAGTGCTATCAAGATGTTACCCTTCTCAGTAAACCAAAATCCTTTCTGCTTAAATGAGCTTTACAGTGTGAACACCTATGGAGAATTTTGCTTTATCCTGAATGAATGGTGAATGGTAAGTTTCCAGTGTAATTTTGTTCACAAGAAAGTCATCCTGAGAGGAGTGGTACAAATATGTCTAATACAACAAAAATCTTATATGTAAAAATTCAAACATAGAAAACAGAATCTTTATGTAATCTGAAAAAGATACTCCAAAATAGCCAAATTTTCTGGTGCAGGGGCAGTCTTAGGAGGAAGTAGCATGGTATTAAGGAGAATTTTGTTCTTTTTTGTGTCCTTGTTTGTTTTTCCATTCCTTAGGCTTGGGGCATAGGTAAATATTCTTCACATAGGTAAGATAAGGCTGTGTTTATATGCTTTCATGCTGTTCTGGCTTTCATTCCTCAAGCAAGAAATCCAGGAGTCATTCTTGCCACCTCCTTCATCTTGATATCAATATTTCCCCCAGTCCAAACCATCATTTCTGTATCCCTCAATGCCATGTTGGACCTAGTTGTTTCTTGCATGAACAACCGTAACAGACTACAAATTGGAAGTGATCTTTTTAAAATGAAAGAGTGATCTTTTAAAATTGAAAACCTGATCGTGTCTGTCCTTAAAACCCTTCAATGGCTTCCCATTGCCGCCCATAAGTTCTGCATGATCTGGTCCCTCTCTTCCTCTCCAGACCCATCTGGCACTGCCCTTTTCTTGAAATCATGGCTCCAACCACTATGGGGTTTTTTTCAGGTTTTCTGTGGAATCATGTTTCCTTCCAGCTCAGGATCTTTGCACATGCTATTCCTTTAACTTGAATCATTTTCCCCCTCACCTCTTCACCTTGTAAAGTCCCACTGATCCATCAGGTACCAACTTAAAACAGTGGTATTTTCACACACACACACACACACACACACACACACACACACACACACTGAAACAAGTTTCCTAAAACAACTTACTCTTACCATGTGTGATACATTCTGATTTTTTTATTCTATTCTGTTTTAAAAAGTATTATAATCACAATCTACTAATGTGTCATCACCTTCAGTTGGAAAATGCCTTAAATGACACTTCTCCAAGTGATATTTTCCCTGACTCATCGTCGTAGTGAATCAGGATTCCTCTGTTCAAGCATTCATAGTACTCTTTTATTTTCCTGCAGAACTCTGCTCACAATTTACAATGTTTAGTTTCTCCCACTAGACTGTTAAGTTCCATGAGAGCAGTAACCGTTACAATGAGACTCACTATTGCATTCTATGTTTCAGTGCTCAATAAGTATTTGTGGAATGAATGAACGAAAGGAATTCACTCTTAATGTGTTATTCCTCTCAGGAGGACCTATATTTAGAGCCATGAGGAATCAATCTCTTTTAGTAGGATTTCTAGTACATTTCTGGGACAGAGAAAATTGTATGGGATAGTGAGCTATTTATGAGTGGGTGGTGTATTTATTTATTTATTATTATTTTACTTTTTATAAAGATGATCGGTAAGGGGATCTTAACCCTTGACTTGGTGTTGTCAGCACCACATTCTCCCAGGTGAGCCACAGGCCGGCCCTGGGTAGTGTATTTATTTAGTGGGTAGTGTACCGAAGATTTTAAATGTGACATATATACATCTATTTCATAAAAGTTTGCCATCATCTTTTACTCCTCTCTCTCATTCCTCATCCATCAGCAAATCCTGTCAGCATTACATTTAAAATATATCCAGGATTCCTGTACTCATCACCCCTGTCTACACACTATCATCTCTATCAGGATCATTACAGAAGCCTCCTAATTGATCTTCTTGCTGGTGCCTTTGCCTCCCTTCAGTCTCAACACAGTGACTTCGTTAAAACTGAAGTCAAATTGAATCAATCTTCGGTTCAGAACCCTCAAATGGTTTCCCATCTCAGAGGAGAAAAAAAGTCTCTTTTACAGTGGCTTCTCTGTTTAATTTTTCTCCATAGAAGTTATCACCTTCTAATGTGCTATATATTTTACTTGCTCGTTGTCCTTCTCCCCCTAGTAAAACACAAGCTTCATGAGAATAGATTTCTGTTTGTTTTGTTTACTGCACTGCTCTTCAAGCCTACAACAAATCTTAGTAGGTGGTAGTTATTCAATAAATTATTTGTTGAATAAATGAAGGAATCCATGGGGAAACTCAAATAAATGTACAATACTTAGGAAATGTAAATCTCCGACATCCACTAACACATCTCGTTGTAGTCTACAAGTATTTACTGAGGACCTATTACACGTAGGCACGGTGCTGGGAGCCCTGTAAGTTGACGTCTGGAAGAGTTCTCCTGAAAAGGCGAAAACGCCTCCTCAGAGCAGTGGTCCTTACCTTCGGAGTCAAAACAAAGAATGCAGGTAAGAACTTAAGTCATTTCTTGAAAGAGATAACGGAATAGAGGGCAGAAAAGAAGTAAGGCGGAAAAAATAAGTAAAGGGAAGGACGAGTTCCTCCTGCTTTCTTGCTCCAGCCTCTCTCTTCCAGGCGAGGGTAAGATCAGAGAGTCTCCGTTCGCTCTACTCTTGTGCGGAAGGAGAGGAAGATACCCCTATGTTCGCGAATCAATCTTAGGTATCCGAGGCAGGGGGGTGTCTTCTAGACCCGCTTTATCTTCTCACCTACAACACTCGACGCAGAAACCAAGCTAAGGTGTTTCTATGGCAACGCGCAGCTTTAGGGGACCTTTCCCTCTCCTCCTTTAGCTGGCTACCATTTTGCCTTCCTCTGTTCCCAAATAATACATGTTGCAGCTTACCAAGATGAAAAGACTTAGGGAAACAATTGTAAGAATGCTTTTGGATGTGACTTATTTCAATCCGAAAGCGATTTCTGAGGCTTGTATTTCTGGCGGTGGCGGAAGATTCCTAAATTGAGGCATGGCGGGAGGTGTGTTTCCCACAAGGCCACGCGGCGGGGCCTGGCCTTTCTCTTTCCGCCATCTTGGATCCTGTGGAGGTGAGTGAATCGCTTACTGCTGAACTTTGGGGGCAAATAACTGGGGTGGCCTCATCCGTATACCTCGACGAGGCACTGGTGCAGCTCCGAGTGTCTGCCAGCCAATGGTTTCTATGGATTCCAGAGAGTGGGAGGACAGGATGGAGGAGATATGGGACGGATGGTGCTGGTCCTCTGACTCCCAGAAATCGGGTGCCCCGGTAATCGGAGTTGATTCCTGGGCCCGAGCGCAGTGAAATAGGTGCATTTTGTTCGTCTGCAGTTGCGCATTGGGCGGTAGCAACTTTAGGCTGGGCTTTGTCCTATTGCTGTCACTCCAAACCTGGCTTTGTTTGTCTACAGTCTCCCCTTCCTCAGCTTTTCTCCCCCGCAATACAGTCATGCTTTCTATGTGCTTCTCTGCCTGCTTGACACATCTCCATGTTTTCCCTGAATTTTGTGTACTGATAGCGGCATGAATTTTCTCAGGGTTTCCTGTTGGAATTTCTAGGAGTTGCTTTTAGTGTATAGTCTTGCTACTTAGCTTTTGTGTTTATTTTGGAGTTTGCTTAGACTCTTAGACTCATCACCCACTCTTTGAGGTTTGCATGTCTTGGCAGACACTGCGCGTCATGTAAGTGGGGATGGCATATTCTTACGTGAAATGCCGATCAAAAAGGAATTTTTTTTGCTCAACGGGCTTAAGAAACGAGAGAGGACAAGGTGGGAAACTTGCGTTGCATGGTTTTAAATTGTCTTTTGTTTTAAGGCCTGCTGGGAACAGGACTTCTAAAAGGCAATATGTCTGGAAGGTACGCGTTTTAAGTATAGATTTGTTGTTTGTTTTTAAATATTAGATGTAAACCTAAATGAGAGCTTAAAGTTGGTGGGGGGAAAATTAGATGTTTGCTGTAAATAACTTTTGGGTCGGGGGGGATCATCGCAAGTCAAATCATACCGGTGGTTGGCTGAAGATGAACAAGTTCCTTTAACAGCTCACGACTAATATTATTTATCTTGTGTGTCTCAGGCTGTGGTCCAAGGCCATTTTTGCTGGCTATAAGCGGGGTCTCCGGAACCAAAGGGAGCACACAGCTCTTCTTAAAATTGAAGGTGTTTATGCCCGAGATGAAACTGAATTTTACTTGGGCAAGAGATGTGCTTATGTGTACAAAGCAAAGAAGTAAGTTTATATTGTTATGCTTTTGAGTTTTTAGTTGACATCTGCCTCATTTTGCTATTGAAAGAGTAAACAAAAGATGTTGGTAAAGAAATTGGTATTGTTGTGGCTTCTACTTTGGGTCTTTAAGGAACTAAATGGGAAGAGGATAGAAGGATGTTACTTTTCTGGGTGGTGTTGGATTTAGGTGTCTTGGGCACTTAGAAAACTAAGGAATGAGCTAATTCCTCGTATTCTGATCTTTTTTCTTATGTTTTTTGCTGATAGTCACAGAACCATATTATGATCCTTTTAAGGGTTTATAGAGCAGTTTTTATAGAGTGCCTCAATTCATTTTGTTAATTCCTTAAAATTATATTTTAATACATGCTTAAAAATGTTAGGACTTCAGAGCATTGGGGTTTTGTAGGGGGCGAGTAGCGGGCTGGTATGACCCTTGACCCTAGTGTTATAACACCACACTCTAACCAACTGAGAGAACTGACCAGCACAGCATTGGCTTTTAATCCTGGGTTCTTAACCCACTCCAGACCAATTAAAATCTCTGGGGAGATGCTTTCTTCCTTGCCTCTCCTTTTATCTAAAGGTCATAGTGTTCCTTTAAAATTATGTCAGATCGAGTGTACTTACTCAAACCCCAGTAGTTAGTCAAACTCAGTGAAAGCCGAAGTCATTAAAGGCCTCTAAGACCCTATGTATTGAGGGCTCCATATTTCTGCTCTTATCCCAGCTAAAATTCACTCCTTGGTATCTTCAATTCTTTTCCCTAAGCCAGGACACTCCCTCTTTAGGTCTTTAGCACATGGTGTTCCTCTGCCTGCAGTGGTCATTCCCTGATAACTTAATGGCATGTTCCCTCACCTTCCAGTTTTTTATTCCACTGTAACCTTGGTGAGGCCTTCCCTGGCTATTTAAAATTGCAGACGATTCCTCCCTCTCCCTGCACCCAAACATCTCCACACTTCTTGTCCCCCTTTGCTGTTTTTTTCAATATTGGAGCTATAAACATCTGATGTCCTATATATTTTACTTATTACTTGGTTATTCTGTGAAAGTGATTTTTGTTTTGTAAACTGCTATATTTTACAGAAGCACTTGGTGTACAGTAGGTACTTGATAAATGTCTTTTGAACGAATGGTGCTCCATACATTTTAAAAGTTTTTCAGGTGATTAAGTATCAAGTGGGTAGTCAGGGTTGGGAGCCACTGGTCTAGAGGTCACCTTGAATTTATATCAGACTGTATTGGTTGCCTGAGTTCTCATGCTTCTATCCCTTTTTAAAATCAGCAACACAGTGACTCCTGGTGGCAAACCAAACAAAACCAGAGTAATCTGGGGGAAGGTAACCCGTGCGCATGGAAATAGTGGCATGGTTCGTGCCAAATTCCGAAGCAACCTTCCGGCTAAGGCAATTGGACACAGAATCCGTGTGGTAAGTACAGTTATTAGCAAAATGTCCCTGTGTTGAGTCAAACCACGTTGAAGGGGTTGGGCATGGACCTCTAAGAAATTTTGAGATTGTAAAATGACACCAGTAAATAATGGTGCAAATTGAGTTGCCGCTGTGTAAATGATGAGTGTTAAGGAACGTCTGATTCTTGGCATACTAAAGGATGGTGAAGGCAAAGTGTTCAAATGGGTGCCTAAATTTCAGGTTTTGCTAAAGCTATGTGGGGGAAAATAGTATTTGAATGAACAGTTTTCAGGCAAAGATACTTATTGGGCACTGAAGTAATTGCCGGAAAATAAAAATTCAACATGCCTTTTCCTGGCATAATTCTTAATATTTTCACATCTCCATCACGTCAGTTTTGTTAGAATTGGTGTTATTAGCTTTATTTTGTACATGATGAAAACACACTCCTGTTATTAGGTCTCAGGACTTTGACCGAAGTCTTTGGACTCCAAATCCTGTGATTTTTCTCAAATAGTTCCTTTTTCTTTAGAGTCTGTTTTTAGTAAACCATATTCTTGGTGCCATGGGGTGCTGTTTAGCCCTGCTGAACAATTGAGATTTATTATTAAAGGAGGTTTTTATCCTGTTATTAGAAAAAGCTAAATTAGGGCCGGCCCGGTGGCACACTGCTACAGTGCGCCGCTTGGGAGCGCGGCAGCGCTCCCGCCGAGGGTTGAGCGAGGTGCGGGCGCAACACCGAGGGTTGCGATCCCGTTGCCGGTCCCGGTCCAGTCCGGGCGCGACACTGAGGGTTGCGATCCATTGCCGGACACGAAAAAAGACAAAAAAAAGAAAAAAAAGAAAAAGCTAAATTAAATGTACTTTTAGTACTCACTTTTTTTGAGTGCTGGTTCATAAGGCATGTTCACCTAGACACTGAAAGCTATAAAAACTTGGTTTCCTCATCCCCAGGATGTTGGATGAGTGTTGGTATAATGGGAGATTTATCCATATTGTGGTACTCAGTAACATTTGTAAATTTATATATAACATGTGCCTGATGTTGTTATGTGTTCTTTTTTCCCCCCCAGATGCTGTATCCCTCAAGGATTTAAACTAAAGGATTTAAATGAAAAGTATATAATAAATAAAAGTGGATTTGTGTTCTTGTACTTTTGTTAAGCGGCTTAAAAACTTTATTGCCCTGAACTGAGTTACTGTATGCTTAAAGTGGTGGAGGTTATTCAGCCTTTTCAGGATACAAGGAAGTCAGAGCTACATGTAATGGTGATTACAGAGATTTAGAAGGTAATAGGATTTTAATGTGGGTTATCTTAATACAAGGCCTGATGGGGGGGCATAAGTAAGCTTTGGGAAAGTAGGAAGGTGACTGCCTTCATCAAGAGTAAGTGAAAGAGTAAGTGAAAGTAAGTGAGAGTAAGTGAAAGAAGCTTAAAATTGTCTTATAGTACCTTGTAATAATATGTACTTGTTCAACACAGACTAGTTGGGGAAAGTTATAAGTAAAAATGGGCACTGGGAATAATTTGAATGGAGATTATATTGATGTTATTTGGCAGTTCATTTAGATAGACTGGGATGAAATGTCCTTAGGAGTTGTGACTGGACAAAATACTTGACTGGGTGGGAGTAATATGTAGACTGAAAATATCAAACAAAATGATGCCACATGGTTCCTCTTCAGAAAAAGTAATCCTGTGGTGTGTGGGGTTGGGAATAGTGCATGGACAGGTAGCTCTCCTTGGCTTTGTGTTTTAATGTAATAAATTACAGGTTTGAGATATTTTAGGATATTACAAGGGGGAAAGTAAGCAGGGCTGCAGAGTATTTAAATTTTTTAAGGATGTTCTAAAATAAAAATTTGAATTAAGGTGTCAGTTTGCAGTATGGTCATTGTGGGTTTCTAACAGATGCAGTTAGCAGCTAGTCCTCTTATTAACTAGCAAATCTTTATGTTCCACTGAAAATGTCAACAGGATACAGTTCTGAAATGTATTTGGGTTCTCTTTTCCAATACCAAAAAAGCATTAGTATGCTAGAAATTGGGGAAAGGAGGTTACATTCAAGCCAAAGTTGCCATTGTAGGAGCCCTGTGTTTCATGGAAATGGGCTTCCATTTGTACTTATGCCAGGCTTATTCACTGAGAGTGTGGCCTCAAGGCAAAGTGCATTGGAAGGAGCATCAGCTTGGGACCATTGGTCAATTAAGCTTTCTTCACCAGATCTGAGCAGTGTATTTCATGGTCAACAGAAGTTAGTGCATTAGTGGTTATTAGAATCCTAAGGATATTGGACTTGGGAAGTTTGGTGTCATGGGCAGAAGTGCCAGTCTTGGGCCTACTCCAGTGAGATTTAGTTCTTCCTCCAAAAAGCCAATGTTGGGGCTGGCCCGGTGGCGCACTGCTACAGTGCACCGCTTGGGAGTGTGGCGGCGCTCCCGCCGAGGGTTCGGATCCCACATACAGACCGGCCACTCACTGGCTGAGCGAGGTGTGGGCGCAACACTCGTATAACTTCGTATCCAAAAAAGCATTAGTATGCTAGAAATTGGGGAAAGGAGGTTACATTCAAGCCAAAGTTGCCATTGTAGGAGCCCTGTGTTTCATGGAAATGGGCTTCCATTTGTACTTATGCCAGGCTTATTCACTGAGAGTGTGGCCTCAAGGCAAAGTGCATTGGAAGGAGCATCAGCTTGGGACCATTGGTCAATTAAGCTTTCTTCACCAGATCTGAGCAGTGTATTTCATGGTCAACAGAAGTTAGTGCATTAGTGGTTATTAGAATCCTAAGGATATTGGACTTGGGAAGTTTGGTGTCATGGGCAGAAGTGCCAGTCTTGGGCCTACTCCAGTGAGATTTAGTTCTTCCTCCAAAAAGCCAATGTTGGGGCTGGCCCGGTGGCGCACTGCTACAGTGCACCGCTTGGGAGTGTGGCGGCGCTCCCGCCGAGGGTTCGGATCCCACATACAGACCGGCCGCTCCCTGGCTGAGCGAGGTGCGGGCGCAGCGCCGAGGGTTGCGATCCCATTGCCGGTCATGAAAAATGACAAAAAGGGAAAAAAAAAAAAAAAAAAAGCAAAAAGCCAATGTTAAAAGAACTGTGTTCATTGTGCCAGTTAAGTAGATGTGATCAGTACCCTTGGAGTAGTCAGGATTAGGGGCATGTAAATATATTGTTTAAGTAAATATAAAACAAACACTTGGGTAGGCTTCTCAGAAAAAGGAAATGGCATGAAGATTTTTGAATGAAGAAGGCATTTGAGCCATTGAAACTTGGTCATTTAATTTAGTGTGACTAAACCCTGTTGGGGGAGTGGAGAATAAATGTAGAAAATTAAGAAATGCCACATTATGAGAGCTTATGTACTGCACTGGGGGCTTTAGTCTTATGTGTCACTGAAGAACTTGATTAATGGGTGACCAGATTAATATTTTAGATCTCAGTGGCAACCCAGCATAAAAATGAAGGAAGGGAAAATCAGGCTTTGCAGTCTTGAGATTTTTGAGCACTGAAATAGAGGAGATTCCATAAACTCGTGGGTTTTAAAGCAATTGATTGTAGTGTAGAGGCTTCAAGGATAGCATATTCCTGGGTTTGGTGGCTGGATGGATAACGGTGCATTTGCAAAGTCGGGGAATCGAGATGGTTTTGTTGGGGTGGGGGGGAAGAGAACTTGATGAGTTTGAAGAAGCTGTAGGCTGTTAAAACTGGACATACCCAGGAGGGCAGGTGGTTATTTCAGGCCTGGATTAGGCATATAAAGAGGAAAAGGAGCTCCATCGCCTTTGGAGGAATTCAGTGACTGGTATCCTGAATGGGCTATATAGGAGAGTAATGGAAGTAAATAAACAAGTAGTGGTGGTAGACATTTGAGCAAAGGGGGGAGGGGGGGCGAAGGTTGAGAATCCTTAGGGTAACTTGAGTATGTGTGCATTGACAACTGAGCCTCTCATGCAAATATGTGCACTTCTCAACTGAGTTGATGCAGCACATGTAAATGTGAGGATGTATTAGAGGGTGAATAAAACTAATGCCATTTTGTGCCCTGCCCACATGTTGATTCTTGTTTAATCTCATTTGTTTCACTGACCAATGAGATTAACATTTTAGAGCAAGTTGTAAAGGGAACACAAGTTTCATGGAGTGAATGACTTACAGCAGGTGGCAGCAGTGGCTTGAGCACTAACATCACAAGACACCCCCCAACTCCTGCCGCTTCATAGATTTAGACACCTGCTGGATGATGTTATCAACTTATTTTTCTTAAGGTGTTTCCTTGAAGTTACTTTTAGTAAGGAGCCTTTGCTATATAAACTCTTCCTAAACCCAGAGCCAGAGCTCTCATCCACTGTAGACGTCTGGTTCTTCCCAGCATCCAGCTTTCCTGTATGTAAATCACCCGTGTAATAAATATCTCTGATTACCGAATGGACCTGCCTGCCTACTTCTTTAGTTTCAGCAACTTCTCATTTTGGAGGGCATTATGCTTTAACTTCCTCCTCACACAGGGATATAATGTTTTTCTGCTCCTCTGGTCAAAATTGCCATTGGAGGAGAATTCCGTGGTTCACAGAAAAGGGCTTTTGTGGCTCACAGCTTGTCCACTATACTATTGAAACAGCCTGTCCCCAGGATGATAATACTGCTATGGCTAGGACTTTGAGATGACTGGTTCCATTCTTTGTTCACAACCAGCAATTTGTTTGTGGTCTTGTAGTGGAAAGAGTACATCCCAAAAGATTACTTGAGGGTTTGTTTTTTGGGTTTTTTTGGCAGCTGGCCAGGACATCAAGTTACATGTTTTGGAATCCCAATTTCCACTACTTGGGGGGTGATAGACACATTATATCTAATGACTCTCTACTCGTAAAATGCTAATACTTAAAACACCACCCTGCCCTTGTATTTAGTATATAATCTCTACCAGTAGACTAAATTCTCAAGGATTTTCTTACCTATTCCTGCATTTCCTAGTATGGTAATTTACAATATTCAATTAATGTTGGACGATTATTTCAACTCATTGTTTACAGTTCTTAGTTTTAATTCTTTGTGTCATAGGCCACAGAGAGATTTGTCCCAATTTTCAAGTTTTTTAAGCTTAGTTCCTCAGGGCTCAATTTCGAAGGTAGAGTTTCCTTAATGTCCAGGATCCATCCAATCTCTTCTGGGTTAGTACAACTGTATTTCTTGGTTAGATACAAGCCGAAGGACGGACTTAAGTAAAATATTATAAAGGACACATTGATTTTATAGGAAATGGCTTTAGTTAAGAAATGGGTCTATAATTGGCTAGTCGGGATATGAAGTAAAAAAAAATGAGAATTCTATTTCACTCACCTTTCATACAGAGCACTAAATGTTTTGCAGCTGTTTATACGTTCATCTAAGTACCCGACACTTAGCGGATCCATAGCTCTTTGGTGAATGATTGAAGTAAACTGAAAAAATTCTTCAGTAAAGCTATCCACGTTCCACCATCTGTCTGCCGTCAACGCCTACTCGCCTTATTCCATCAGCCCAACTCACGTGGGCCGCTAAACAGCACTTATTGGCCGGCTTCGCGCAATGAGACGCGAAGGACGTGACTGCTACTCTCATCTTCCGTGGTGAACTTCTTGCGGTTGACGCTAACCAATCGGAAGACATTTTTCCGTTGCCTAATGCCTCCACCTCCCTGGGGCGGTGAGGGGGCGGGGCCGGCGCCGGGCGCGGAGGCGTCACGCACTCCATGGTAACGACGCTCGGCCTGAAGATGGCGGCCGAGTGGGGTGGAGGAGCGGGTTGCTCGGGTTCAGGCCCGGGCTGGAGCCGGTGGTTCTGGAGCGGTTCTTTGTGGGTCCGAGGCATTTTATTGCTATTGAGCGGGCTCCGGGCAAGCGCCACATCTATTCCTATGTCGTTGGGCAGTTCTCCTCCCTGCCGGCACCACGTCCCCTCTGACACTGAGGTAGGGCGACGGAGAGCGGGAGTGGGCCCTGTGAGTGTAAAGTAATATGGGAGAAGCTGGCAAAGAGATAGTGACTGGGAGGAGTGTTGGAGGAGAAAGCGAAATTGGGACAGAGACTGCACCCTTACGGGGCTGAAATCTCCAGTGAGCTCCTTGCACCCGTAAAGTGGCTGAGTTAGGCAGTCAGAACATCATCACTTTCCGCTTAGCAGGTAGCCCTGGAGCGGTGGTTTCAAACTTGAGCGAGTATCAGAATCATCTGAAGAACTTGTTAAAACACAGATTGCTGCCCCACTCTTCCACTCTGACTTAGTAACACTGGAGTGGGTCCAGATTCCCAGATGGTGATGCCGCTTGTTGGGAACAACTGATCTAAAAGTTTGGGAAGAAACTGGTAGGCGAGCAAGACGAAGTCGTTGGAGAGTTATTGGGGGTGCTCTAGAGACAAAATTTCAGGTTTATTTCATCACTTTGCTTGCTTTATCCTGTTCCCCTGACCTGCAAGTGTCTGTCTCCTTTCCACCCCGTTTTTCTCCTTATCTAAATTCTTTCAGTCTCAGTTCACGTCCCCTAACCTCAGGGTAGCTTGCTGAAACCACCCCAGCAGAATGTTTATTCCATTTCACAGTATGTCTTATCTGTACTCTCTTCTGGCACTTAACCAAGTACTGTGATGTGGTAATGGCTTGTTTTTTAGGGATGTCTTGTCTTTGTAGTTAAATCGTAAGGTTTCTTGGGATAAAGTTTGTGACTTATACTTTGATTCCTTAGTTCAGAGGTGGGCCCAGGATAATCAGTATTCTTTGAGGCAAGGAGGGACAGTACCTGGGGCAGGGCTGCAAGTTTTTTAATTTGTCTTACTACTTTGTCAAGAAAAATTCACGTAGAAATTTTCTCTTTAGCTCAGAAATCTAAGGCCATTCATTTTTGTTGTAATTTCCAGAAATGTTACCTGCATACTGTTCATAACCATGTGAGCCAAAATATTAAGTTTGGGGTTTGTAGCTGTATTACAGTTTTTATTATGACACTGCATTTTAGCTGAATTCTATTTTTTTTTTCTGAAACAGCTTTTTATTAAACAGCAAAGCAGAATTGCAACACAACTTTAAATATCTATAAATTAGGTCACAAAAGGGATGCAAAATGTTTGCAGTACAACTAGTATATATTCATACAGATAACTTCATTCATCAAATCTTACACCAATACATAAGATTATTCCATGATTAAAAGTCCAAATCTAATAACCATAAGCTATATTAGTGGATCTCTTTTCCTATTATAATATTTTAACATTACTTCTGATATTGATTCCCTTACCAAATAGAATCTACAAACTAAATTATTTAAATCTGTTAAAGGATGACTAAAATTCTACAAACCAAGTAGTCAAGTTTACAGAAAAACCTGGGAGAACAAATGAGATAAAATACTGAGGGAGATTATCAATTACTATATATGTTAAACTCTCCCATTTTATTCATGATTCTGATACTAATACACTCAAGGAATTTTGTAAAAAAAGTTGATCTGCTGAGTAAAAAACCTTGAGACCAAACTCTCTGTAACTGTTCTCTTAACAGATGTGGCTTACATAAGGTTAGTCAAACAATCCATTTTCATGTAGTTAATCCATTTGAAAGGTGCTTCAAAAACTTCGTGTAAAAAATGATATTAAAAGATAATATGAATCTTTCTGTGAACTTTTTGAAGATTCCTTGCATTCTCCAAAAGATCCACTCTGTGTCAGAGATAACACAAACCTGGAGTGAAAATGTCTGGAGTTGGTTCCTGTTGTTTATCACGTACTTTTCCATTCTATTCCTATTTTTCCTCAAGATTTTCTATTTTAAAAACACACATGACCAGAACTCATATCTTTTCAGATACTAAGTGGGTTATTTTGTGCAAAATCAAGTTTTTAACAAAAAGTCTTCCCAGTTTGGCAATTCCATTTCAAAGAAAAATTTTCCTTTTTGTAGCTTCCTTCTGTTTTCATTTGTTAAAGAGAAACCAGCAATCCTATCTTATTACTAAATATCACAAGTGACAAGCTCTAGCTGAGAAAGTAGATTATTTTCATTAAGTTTCAACAATTAAAGTTCAGGTTACTCTCGTAGGTGATTTAACTATTAAAATTACTTTCATAAATGTGAAACCAATTGTTTCCTTAAAGGAAGGGAAATGGGAAGGAAGAAGCCAGTGGGGAAGAGGCACACAATGGTGGACAGAGTACATAAAGCTGTGCATTCAATACTGATTTTGGTCACTTTTTCACAACATGGTGATTATTTTCTTGTATATTTTACTAAACTTATAATAAAAGACAGTGCTAACCTATAAATCAAAGCAAATTCGTTAAAACGTTCATTTTCAAGTTTCATAAATATATGCAATTCTAATTATAAAGTTCCTACAGTACATCTGCACATTTTCATAGACTAATATAATATACAAACTTATGGAAGTCTCCTGTTAATGCTGTTAATTTTGCCTAGATCTGACATTATCTTCATAAATATTCAATGAATCCACAAACAAAAGTACTGTAACTTTTGGAATATATCCAAGTTTTACAGAAATGATCAGCAGCAATTCCATAAAGGGATATCAATCCCTTACTTTCTTTTGCTTTTTGTGTCAGTTGTTTGAAAAACACTAGAAGCTGACATGAGGTTTTCTATATATTGTCCAAGAACTTGGTTTTCTGATTTTAGCTTCAAATTTTCTTCCTTAACTGCATCAACTCTTGCAGAGAGATCTCTTCGTGTAAAAAATGATATTAAAAGATAATATGAATCTTTCTGTGAACTTTTTGAAGATTCCTTGCATTCTCCAAAAGATCTACTCTGTGTCAGAGATAACACAAACCTGGAGTGAAAATGTTTGGAGTTGGTTCCTGTTGTTTATCATGTACTTTTCCATTCGATTCCTATTTTTCCTCAAGATTTTCTATTTTAAAAACACACATGACCAGAACTCATATCTTTTCAGATACTAAGTGGGTTATTTTGTGCAAAATCAAGTTTTTAACAAAAAGTCTTCCCAGTTTGGCAATTCCATTTCAAAGAAAAATTTTCGTTTTTGTAGCTTCCTTCTGTTTTCATTTGTTAAAGAGAAACCAGCAATCCTATCTTATTACTAAATATCACAAGTGACAAGCTCTAGCTGAGAAAGTAGCTTATTTTCATTAAGTTTCAACAATTAAAGTTCAGGTTACTCTCGTAGGTGATTTAACTATTAAAATTACTTTCATAAATGTGAAACCAATTGTTTCCTTAAAGGAAGGGAAATGGGAAGGAAGAAGCCAATGGAGAAGAGGCACACAATGGTGGACAGAGTACATAAAGCTGTGCATTCAATACTGATTTTGGTCACTTTTTCACAACATGGTGATTATTTTCTTGTATATTTTACTAAACTTATAATAAAAGACAGTGCTAACCTATAAATCAAAGCAAATTCGTTAAAACGTTCATTTTCAAGTTTCATAAATATATGCAATTCTAATTATAAAGTTCCTACAGTACATCTGCACATTTTCATAGACTAATATAATATACAAACTTATGGAAGTCTCCTGTTAATGCTGTTAATTTTGCCTAGATCTGACATTATCTTCATAAATATTCAATGAATCCACAAACAAAAGTACTGTAACTTTTGGAATATATCCAAGTTTTACAGAAATGATCAGCAGCAATTCCATAAAGGGATATCAATCCCTTACTTTCTTTTGCTTTTTGTGTCAGTTGTTTGAAAAACACTAGAAGCTGACATGAGGTTTTCTATATATTGTCCAAGAACTTGGTTTTCTGATTTTAGCTTCAAATTTTCTTCCTTAACTGCATCAACTCTTGCAGAGAGATCTTCAAGTGTGTGTTGAAGTTCCAACACTTGATTAATAAGTCGTGTCTTTTCCTCCAGTTCCACCTGATTTTCAGCATCAACTGCATCCATGTCAGCATTCATCATCTTGGGTAACAAACTTTTGAACCTTGAATACAAAATCCTTGATGAATGGTCTTCCGCTTGAGGAGGAGCCGGGAAGGGGAGGGACTGGGAGGACGCCTCACGGTCGGACACTTGGATCCACTGACACCGCCTATTTTTTAAAAATTCCTACAAAGCCCTGCACTTCCGTCTTTGAAATGGGATTAAAATAAGAGAAAGTAGTTTAAACGGCTGCAAAATCTCTGTGCTAGAAAGAAACTTAGTAGCTGCTTTCATTTAGTGGATGTTGCCAGTGTATAAATCTCAAACTTATATTTGAACATCACCAAGGGTAGGGAAATTTTATCTCCAGAGGCAGCCCCTTTGCTTTTTGGAGATGACCATTGTTCAAGTTCTCTTTATGGAGCTGAAAACTCTTCCCGAAACTTCCACTCTCTGTTTCTGTTTATGCCTCTTGGCTGAACAAACTCAATAATGATAGTGCTTCAGATATTAAAAGCAAACTATTAAGTTCTTGAGAGTTCTAATCTCTAATTTTCCTAGTTCTTCTTAGAGTATGTAGTAGCAAGTTGTTCTTACCATTCTCCTTGCTTTAACCTGGACAGAGTATAGGCAATAACTACAGTATTCACTGTACACATATTAGTGACCACACCTCTGTTAACGTAGCAGGAAGTTACAGTAGCTTTTTAAAAGTATTTTGGTAAAATATACATATATTTAAATGACACAGATGCATCCGGACATTCATGTAAAACTCACAACTCTATCACAATATAGAACATTCTCATCTCTCCAGAAAGTTATGTCTTGTCCTGTGCCAGTCAGTCTCTCCCGTCCATCATCAGGCAACTACTGTTCTAATTTTTTTTTAAACAGTAGATTAGTTTTGCCAGTTCTAGAACTTAGTTTATATGAGTGGAATTATATGGTATGTACTCCTCTGTATCTGGCTTCTGTTCATTATTATTGTCTGAGATTCATATGTTGTATGTGACAGTAATTCATTCCTTTTTATTGCTGAGTATTGAATGCCTATATCATAATTGGTTTTTCCATTGTCTTGTTAATGGACATTTCAGTTATTTCCGGTTTTTGACTATTGTAAATAAAGCTGCTGTAAACATTCTTGTACAGGGGTTTTTGTGGATTTATGTTTTCATTGCTTTTGGATAAATACCTAGGAATGCAATTGCTAGGTCAAAGGGTAGGTGAATGTTTAACCTTATAAAAAACTACTAAACCTTTCTCCAAAGTATTGTACCATTTTGCATCCTCAGCAGCAGTGTATTAGAGTTATGATTGCTGCATATCTTCAACAAAAGATGTCCTTTCTAAGAAATCTTTGCCTACCTCCCAGCCCCCCAGGTCACAAAAATATTTTCCTATGTTCTAGAAACTTTCACTTTTAAGACTATGATTCATCTCCAATTAATTTTTATATATATGGCACGAGGAAGGGGATCAAGATCCTTTTTTTCTCTCTCTCTGCCAAATAGATATTCAGTTGTTCTCACATTTATTGAAAAGAGTTACCTTTCCTCATTGACTAGCTTTGACACCTTTATAAAAAATCAGTTGGTGGTATGAACAAGAGTCTATTTCTGAACTCTTTGTTCTGTTTCATTAATCTATTAGGTCATCTTTATGCCAATACCATACCATCTTGATTATGCACTTCTGTAGTAAATCTTAAAATCATTATTGTCTTTCTGCTTTGTTCTTTTTCAAGATGATTTTGGCTATTTTAGGTTTTTTATATTTCCATATAAATTTTAGAATCAATTTCTCAGTTTCTTCAAAAAAGCCTCATGGGTTTATGATTGGGATTGTATGGAATCTGTAGATCAGTTTGGGGACATCTAACAATATTGAATCTTTCAGTCCATGAACGTGGTATTTCTCCATTTATTTGGGTGGCATATAATTTCAGCAATGTACCAATCTTGGATGTCTTTAGTTAAATTTATTCCTATTTAATTTTTTAATGCTGTTGTTAAATGGAATTATTTTTTAAATTTTTTCAATTGTTTGCTGCTAGTATGTAAAAAGTACACTTAATTTCTGTCCATTCACCTTGTGTTTTGAGACCTAGCTTAACTCACTTAGTAATTCTAGTAGTTTCCCACTTTACAGTTTTTAGTGTAAGCAATGTGTTAACTATAAATAGGAACAATATTTTCTTTTCCACAGATTTTACATCTTTTCGTTTTCTAATTCTTTCCCCTATTGCTTAGGACATGCTTATTGATTAGGACATCAAGTTCAAAGTTGAATAAAAGTGGAGAGCAGACATCATTGCTCTTTGTTCCTTATTTCAGGATTAGTTTTTGACCATTAAGTATGGTGTTAACTCTAGATTTTTTTTTATAGATGCCCTTTATCAGACTGAGAAAGCTCCCTTCTATTTTTAGTTTGCTGAAGGTTTTTATCTGAATAGGTGTCAAATTTTGTCAAATGATTTTATTTATTTTTAGTAGTTACTGAGGTAATCATACGGTTTCTTTCTTCATAAACTGTTCCATGGTAGGTTACTGTTGAATTTTCCAAGAGTAAATCAGCCTTGCATTTCTGAGATAAACCCTTCTTGGTCATAATATATTATCCTTTTTATACACTGCTGGATTTAATTTGCTAGTATATTGTTAAGGATTTCTGCATCTATGTTAATAGGTGGTATTGGTTTGTAGTACCCTTTTTTGTGAAGTCTTTTTGTTTCCTTTTGTGGCTGGCCAGTTAGGGAATTTAGTGAAGTTTTTGTTAGCTTTTGAAAGTATCAGAATTGCAGTGGCCTTGTGTAATGAGTTGGGAAGTGTTCCATTCTCTTCTGTTTTCTGAAAGAGTTTGTATAAAATTGATATCATTTCTTCCTTAAATGTTTGGTATAGTCCATAAATGAAACCTTCTGGGCTTGGAGTTTTCTTTGTGTAGAGATTTTTTGCTTTTGTTTTAAAGATAGCTTTATTGAACTATAATTTATGTATCATAATGTTCACCCATTTTAAGTGTTCAATTGAATGATTTTAATAAATTTACAGAGTTGTGCAACTGTCACCACAATCCACTTTTAGAACGTTTTCATCACCCCAAAAAATACCTTGTGCCCATTTATAGTTAATCCCTGCTCACACCTCCACCACCAGGCAACCAGTTTTTTTTTTTTTTTTTTTTTTTTTTTTTTTTTTTTTGTCTTTTTGTCTTTTTTCGTGACTGGTAACAGGATCGCAATCCTCGGTGTTGCTCCCGCGCCTCGCTCAGCCAGTGAGCGGCCGGTCTGTATGTGGGATCCGAACCCTCGGCGGGAGCGCCGCCACACTCCCAAGCGGCGCACTGTAGCAGTGCGCCACCGGGCCGGCCTGCAACCAGTTTGTTTGATACAAGTCTATTCATAGTTTCTCTTTGATCTTGTGTCAGTCTTTTTTTTTTTTTTTTTGTCTTTTTGTCTTTTTTCGTGACTGGTAACAGGATCGCAATCCTCGGTGTTGCTCCCGCGCCTCGCTCAGCCAGTGAGCGGCCGGTCTGTATGTGGGATCCGAACCCTCGGCGGGAGCGCCGCCACACTCCCAAGCGGCGCACTGTAGCAGTGCGCCACCGGGCCGGCCTGCAACCAGTTTGTTTGATACAAGTCTATTCATAGTTTCTCTTTGATCTTGTGTCAGTCTTTTTTTTTTTTTTTTTGTCTTTTTGTCTTTTTTCGTGACTGGTAACAGGATCGCAATCCTCGGTGTTGCTCCCGCGCCTCGCTCAGCCAGTGAGCGGCCGGTCTGTATGTGGGATCCGAACCCTCGGCGGGAGCGCCGCCACACTCCCAAGCGGCGCACTGTAGCAGTGCGCCACCGGGCCGGCCTGCAACCAGTTTGTTTGATACAAGTCTATTCATAGTTTCTCTTTGATCTTGTGTCAGTCTTTTTTTTTTTTTTTTTGTCTTTTTGTCTTTTTTCGTGACTGGTAACAGGATCGCAATCCTCGGTGTTGCTCCCGCGCCTCGCTCAGCCAGTGAGCGGGAACCGGTCAGTATGTGGGATCCGAACCCTCAGGAGGGAGCGCCGCCGCGCTTCCCAAGCGGCGCACTATCCAGTGCGCCACCGGGCCGGCCCTACTGGTTTCTAATTTAATTAGAGAATAGCCTTTGTAAGATTTCAGTCTTTTAAATTTATTGAGATTTATTTTATTTATAGCTTAGAATATGATCTATTCTGTTTAACTTTTCACATGTACTTGTAAAGAACATATATTATGTATCAAGTGTAGATTTCTGTATTTGTCAATAAGGTGAGGTGATTGATAGTGTATTTCAGATTTTATGTGTTCTTAAGATTTTTTTGTCTAATTGTTAGGGTCTTAAAAGTCTCTATGTTTATAGATTTATCTGTTTCTTCCTTTAGTTCTGTCAGTTTTTGCTTCATAGATTTTGAATCTCTTTTATTAGGTGCATTCACTTTTATAATTATTGTGTCTTTATGATGTTCTAGCTCTTCAGCATTATAAAATGTTATTCTTTATTTCTGATAATACTCCTTTAAGTCTATATTGTCTGATATTAATATAGCTATTTCAGCTTGCTTATGATTAGCACTTACATGGTATATCTCTTTCCATCCTTTTACATTTTTCTGAGTGTGTGCGACTGTGCATATGTGTGCTCCTATAATTTAGGCACTACAATATATGTCTTTTGCTAATTACATCTATTTAATGTTAATATTGCTTTATCACACTGGCTGGAACTTCCAATATGATGCTAATAGGAGTGGTGAGAGTAGACATCCCTGTCTTGTTCCTCATATTAGGGAAAAAACATTCAGTATTCCATTATTAAGAGTATTAGTTATAGATTTCTTTCTGTAGATGTGCTCTATCAGATTAAGAAGATTACCTTCTATTCCTAATTTGCTGAGAGTTTTTGTCATGAATAGATATTGAATTTTGTTAAATGTCTTTTCAGTATCAATTGATCTAACGTGGCTTTTCTTGTTTACTCTGTTGACATTGTGAATTATACTGGTTGATTTTTTTTTTTATGTTGAACTAACCTTGCATTCCTGAGATAAACCTCACTTGGTCATGATATATTACCCTTGTTACATTTTATTGGATTTGATTTTCTAATATTTTGTTATTTTACATCTATATTCATGAGGGATATTGATCTGTAGTTTCATTTACTTTTCTTGTAATAACTTAGTTTGGGTTTGGTATCAGGGTGATGCAGGCCTCATGGAATGAGTTAGGAAATATCTCTTCCTCTTCTGTTTTCAGGAAGAGTAGGTGTACAATCAATATTCTTTCTCCCCGCCCCCCCTTTTTTTTGGTGCCTAGCCAGCACAGGATCCAAACCAGTGACTTTGAGGTTATAAGGCTGCACTCTAACCAGCTGAGCTAACCAGCCAGCCACCCTGTTTCTTCCTTAAATGTTTAGTCTGGAATTTTCTTTGTTGGAAAATCATAAACTATGAACTCATTTTCTTTAATAGATATTAGACTATTCAAGTTAACTATTCTTGATTGTGTTTTGGTAAGTTGTGTCTTTCAAAGATTTCATTTCATCTAAGTTGTCAAGAAAAAGAGTTTTTTCTTAATATTCCCTTATTTTCTCTAAATGTCTGTAAATTCTGTAATGATGTCCCCTGTTTCATTTCTGATATTGGCAACTTGTGTCCTCTTTCTCTTGGTTATTCTGCTTAGGTTTATCAATTGTACTGATATTTAAAGAATCAACTGTTGGTTTTTCTGATTTTTCTCTATTATTTTTCTGTTTTCCATTTAATTGATATCTTATTATTATTATTATTATTATTATTATTATTATTATTATTATTATTATTATTGGCTTTGTAGGAGTTTAATTTGCTCTTCTTTATCAGGTTTCTTAAGATAGAATCTTAAATCATGAATTTGATGAGTTTTCTTTCTAATATAAGCTTTTAAAGCTATCAATTTCCCTCTAAACACTGCTTTAGCTGCATCCCACAAATATTAATTTGTTGCAATTTTTTCATTCAACTGAAAATATTTTCTAATTTCCATTGTGATTTCCTGTGAATTTCCATTGTGATTTAGGTGAATGTCTCATGTGCACTTGAGAATAATACATAGTCTGCTGTTAGTGGTGCAAGGGTTCCATAAATGTCAGTTAGGTCAAGTTAGTTGTAGTGCTGTTCAGGTCTTACATATTCATTCTGACTTTCTGTCTACCTGTTGTATCAATTATTGAGATAGGTAGTATTGAAGCCTCCACCTATCATTGTGGATTTTTCTGTTTCTCCTTTTAGTTTTCAATTTTTTGCTTTGTGTATTTTGAAGCTCTGCTATTAAGTGTTTACACATTTTAGACTGTTATGTTTTCTTGATGAACTGACCCATTTAGCATCATGTAATGTCTCACTTTCTATCCCTGGTAAAATTTCTTGTTTTGAAATCTACTTCGTGTAATACTAATATAGCCACTCTCGCTTTCTTTTGGTTAGTGTTTACATGGTATATCTTTATCCATCCTTATGCTTTCAACCTATCTATGGCTTTATATTTAAAATGAATTTCTTTTAGATAGCAGATAGTTGCATCCTGCCCTGTTATCTAGTCTGACAATCTCTGCTTTTTAATGGAAATATTTAGTCCATTTTATGTTTATGTTTAATGTTTACATTTAATGTAATTATTGACATGGTTGGATTTGGGTTTGCAATTTAGCTATTTGTTTTCTTGTTTCATTTGATTTTTTGTTTCCTTTGTTCTTTCTTTAGTATTCCATTTTGATTCCTCTATTGGCTTTTTAGCTGTATCTCTTTGTTTTATTTTTAAAATTGAAATGTAGGGCCAGTCCGGTGGCGCACTGCTACAGTGCGCCGCTTGGGAGCGCAGTGGCGCTCCCGCCAAGGGTTCGGATCCCACATACAGACCGGTTCCCGCTCACTGGCTGAGCGAGGTGCGGGCGCAACACCAAGGGTTGTGATCCTGTTGCTGGTCCCGGTCTGGTACGGGCGTGACACTGAGGGTTGAGATCCGTTGCCAGACACGAAAAAAGACAAAAAGGGAAAAAAAAAAAAAGAAATGTAATTGATCTACAGTAAAATGCAAAATATTGAGTGTTCTAGATTACAGTATGTATCTTCTATTTATGAAAGCTACTTAAACTTAATATTGATGTTAAATATAGGAAATTTTCAACAGTATAGCTTTATTAACACCCTGGTCCTCTTGCTATCCTTTTTTTTTTTGGCAGCTGGCTGGTACAGGGATCTGAACCCTTAACTCTGGTGTTATTGACACTGTGCCCTAACCAACTGAGCTAACTGGTCAGCCCCTCTTGCTATTCTTGTAATATATATTATATATTGTTATTAAATATATTATGAACTTCACAATTAGTTTTATAATTTTTTCTTAAATATTTATACGTATCTAAGTTAACAGAAGAAGATAAATATGCATATAATTGTGTTAAGGGTTCCCAAGACCACCCTAGGTTTGATGATTTGCTAGATGGACTCACTGGGTTCATCCATATAGTCATATTCACAACTAAGATTTATTACAGTGAAAAGATCCAAAGCAAAAAGGAACATGGGGCAAAGACTGGAGGAAATCAGGCAAAAACTCCTAAGAGTCCTCTCCCAGTAGAGTCACATAGGACCTGCTTACTTCTTTCAGTAGTGAGTTGTGACAGCACACACAAAGTGTTAGCTACCAGGGAAGCTCACCTGAGCCTTGAAGTCCAAGGTTTTTATTGGAGGTTGGTCATGTAGGCACAATTTCAGCCACTGAAATTCTTGACTCCCAGAAGCAGGCAAGTGTTCAACATTAACCATATTGCTTCCACAAACAATGTAGGCACAGTGAGCCACACTTATTACTTAGGGGAGTTTTAGATCAATGTAGGGAACTGGTAGCATTCAAATTCCCAGACAGTGAAAAGTCAACCTTCAAAACATGCTTTTTTAAAGATGGCAGTTTGAGGCCTGCTGTGGTAACTGTTTTCTGCCCAACAGTCTTTTTTTTTTTTCCTTTTTGTCTTTTTTCGTGACCGGCAACGGATCGCAACCCTCAGTGTCCCGCC
>NW_007726735.1:430519-516501 GCF_000696425.1 Galeopterus variegatus
TCAGCCAGTGAGCGGCTGGTCTGTATGTGGGATCCGAACCCTCGGCGGGAGCGCCGCCGTGCTCCCAAGTGGCGCACTGTAGCAGTGCACCACCGGGCCGGCCCCCAACAGTCTTTTATATATACTCACATATTTACCATTTCCAGTGGTCTTCATTTTTACCTACAGAACCAAGTTACCATCTATTGTTATTTCTATGAATATGAAGAACTTCCTTTAGCGTTTCCTGTAGTGTAGTTTTACTGGTGATGAATTCTGTCTGTTTTCATTTGTCTGAAATGTCTTTATTTCCTCTTCATTTTTGAAGGGTAGTTTTTATGTATATAGATTTCTGTGTTGAACGTCTTTCTTTTAGCCCTTTAACTATTTGTTCCATTGTCTTCTGGACTTCATTTGTCTTGATGAGAAGTCAGTGCCATTTGTACTTCTCTACTCTGCCTGTATATAATGTGTTGTTTTCTCTCATTGCTTTCAAAATGTTCTCTTTATTTTTGGATTTCAGAAGTTTGTGATGTAGCTGGGTGTTGGGGTTTTTGGTTTTTGTTAGCAAACAAAAAGCTTGAGGTTCACAACTTCTTGGATCTGTAAGTAGATGTCTTTCAAACCCACATACATTGGAGGGCCAACTATATTTGTCCTTCATTAACTTTCAGCTTCTTAAGGTCAAGGACTGTATGCTTTATATTTGCATCTAAGTGCCTATCACAGTGCCTTGCATGTGAAGGCATGCAATATATGTTTAAATGAATGAATATTGGTTTTTTTGGTTTTTGTTTTTTTAATATTGTTAGTTTGGGCTTATGTGTTGAATTCTTTTTGAATCTTAACTCTGTTATTTATTTTTGCTATATTATAGACATAAAAGTTTTGATGGTTTATATAATTTATCAAGTTTGCATATTCATTTCATTAGTGTTATTGGTTTATAGTTAAATTCATCCTGAAAAATTACTATTCTGTTTCTCATTGCATTTTCTTTATACTTTTAGTTTTCGAGGGTTGATTGATATATGTTTGTGTTTTAGGCATTGTAGATTATAGAGCAGTTTAGAAAAGTATATAATTAACTACAGTACAGTCTAGGTAATGATGTGCTGTGAAAGTAGTACTGTAGAAGTCAAAGGTAGGAGAGATTATTTCTGTCAGAGAGGATCTTGGGAATGTTTCAGAGTTCTTTTCATGTTCTACATTCTTCATGCTGGAGGAGGAAGATTCTAACTTAAGGAAGTAGAAGGAAAGACTATTCCATGGAGGGAAAAGCATAAGCAAGCTTGAGCAGTGACATGAACAAGTGAAGAAGCAAGAAATCACAATTTGTGTTCACTAAATACTGAATAGTTCAGTCTGTTTGGAGACAGGTGGGAGAAGTGGTTTTAATGATAGCAGTGAACATTTTTTGAGCATTTATTTTATGTCAGTCAGATTTACATATATTAACATGTAGTGTTACTCATTTTACATATGAGAAAGCTTGGTCCCAGAGAAGTTATGTAACTTGCCTCAGATCACAGAGTCAGCAAGTTGTGGAGCTAAGAATCTAATTCTAGAATCCAAATCCTTAACCACTGGCTTCTGGAGGGCTTTGAATATTAACTTAAGGATTTTAGACTGCAGGTTTGCTAAAACGCAGCTGGGAAAAGCATATCCCTTTGCTGTGCTCAGACATTACTGATGGCTTTTTACTGGCTGTAAAATAATCTGTTACCTGGGGATAGGGGTTAGAATGGAATGGGGGAAAGACTGGAAGTGAAGGATATCAGGCCATTATAGTAGAATAGGCAATAGATATTGTGGAAATTTATGACTGTTATATTATTCAACCAAAAGTATGCAGTGTAGTTGTTTTTCTATAAATATAAAATTCTACAAGGTACTCCCAAAAGTTCATGGAAAAATAGAATTGAAAAAGATAATATGAATCTTTCCATGAACTTCTGGAAGCACCCTTGTATTTTCCTTGTATAAATCTTCGAAATAGTAGAAGAACAAAAATGTGACTGTTCATTACTGTGGTTATAAGAAAGAGATAGTGTATAGCTTACTTTTAGTTTAGCTAACATAATTTTTTTCTGAATTTTTTTTTTTGTCTTTTTTCGTGACTGGTAACGGGATTGCAACCCTCGGTGTCGCGCCCACACCGTGCTCAACCAGCGAGCGGACCGGTCTCTATATGGGATCCAAACCCTTGGTGGGAGCGCCGCTGCGCTCCCAAGTGCCGCACTCTACCGAGTGCGCTACCGGGCCGGCCTTTTTTTCTGAATTTTAAGAGTTATACAAAGTATTGATACAGCTGAGACCTTTCTTATTCTCTTTTATTCCTCCCTGAAAAAATCATGTAAATGAGAACTGGAGAAAAAATTCAAAGCAAAACACTCTTTTGTAAGGAAATTTTTGTCCTCTTTTGGAGTAATTTAAGATATTTTTGGTCTCTTCCTGTCATTTTCTGAAAACTCAAAATCAGCAAAACTGTAATCTGTATAACAAACCACAAATAAATGACAGAGAAACCTAAAATCTTTTTGGCAGCTGCTGTTAGTCGTGTGCCTCAAGTTCATAGTAGTTTCCTACCAGATGATAACATTTGCTTGGGAGATGTTTGAGTTTCAGGAATGCTGAAACAGTGGAATATGAGCCAAGGGACTTTTTTTCTAGGTATTACACATATATTTTTTTCTTTTTTTAAATTATTTTATTTTTTACCTTTTTCTTTCTACACTTGAAATTTAGTTCATTAATTTTTTTTTTTTTAAGATGACTGGTAAGGGGATCTTAACCCTTGGCTTGGTATTGACAGCACCACGCTCAGCCAGTGAGCTAACCGGCCATCCCTATGTAGGATCCGAACCCGTGGCCTTGGTGTTATCAGCACCGCACTCTCCCGAGTGAGCCACGGGCCAGCCCTTAGTTCATTAATTTTAACTTTGGACCTGAATTAGCTAATCTGTTCATCTTTTAAAAATATTTTTCAAATCTATTCCCTTTTTTTCAGGTCATAAATAAGGTTCATCTCAAGGCAAATCATGTTGTAAAGAGAGATGCTGATGAGCATTTAAGAATCAAGACTGTCTATGATAAAAGTATTGAAGAGTAAGTACATCATTATTTTGTCATCTTTTTTTTGTTATGAATCTAAATATTAAATATATTTTCATCTGTTACCTGAAGTAAAAAAAAAAAAAGTCCATAGATGGAACTTAACAAGGGCTAGTGTAGCTTCAAGATGAAATTAAGCTGAAAATGCCTTTTAAATCTGAAAATATGAAGGCCATGGGAGTTTATACATTTGAAGTCTGTACATCATGAATAATTTAAACAGAACAAATTTGGATTTACTTGGATGTGGTCAATAATAGACCTGGAAGGCACACCTCAATAAGTACTTGGAGGAAAAATAAGAGGACATACTAATGTAAACAATAATAAGAAAATATACAAAATTATTAACCAGAGAGATTATGTAGTCTAATTTTTATTTACTGTAAGTGGGGTATAGAAAACAGATAAATTATGAATCTGTAGTAGTTTACGAAGAGCTTTTAGGAGTTGATGACTTTCTGTATCCTTAACATCCCAAATGAATGAGATTACATATGATCATGCTTAGGGCCATGTTTTGGCACAGAATAAACTCTCAAATATTCACTGAGGTAAGGTGAAGTTTTGGAGAACAGATATTATATGCTTTCATACAGCATTTCTTGGGGCTTTTACAGATACACTCTGAACATATGAAACAGTGCTCTGCCTCAGAGTAGCAATTCTTATGTTTTATGTCATCATTTTCAGGTTGCTCCCTGAGAAAAGATATCTTGTAAAGGTATGTAATAGATACTCATGGATTGAATTGGATACATAAATTGAGTACATTTTATTGTATGTAAATTCTACCTCAATAAAGAATATATACATGACTGTTTTGTGAATGACTAAAGAAAAGGTGTTGGTAGTGAATGTATTTGCCATTTCACCAAAGGTGTCTTTGTGATGCACTCACCAAAACTTTATCAGTATTTGATATTAAGTTAGTTTTTTTGAAAAATACAGCAATCATAATAATGTTGTGAACTTTCAAAAGGAGAGAATGGAACTGAGGCCACTAGAGGAGGGAAATTGGGAGGGGAAGGGGAAGTTGGTGAGAAATTGGTAAAGGGCCACAAAAATGATTACATTGTATAATAACACATATAGTAAAAAATTTTTTTGAAATATGAAAATGTTAAAAAAAAAACTTTGAGAAGAGTTAAAAAAGAAATGTGTAAGTGTTGATCTTGCATCATCACCAATATATGATAAAATTACTCAAAAAAAATTAGTTGTCCTGTTTTATAATTTGATTTTAAATTAGTCTTCTTGGGCTGGCTAATTAGTTCAGTTGGTTAGATTGCAGCCTTATAACAGCAAGGTCATGTGTTCAGATCCCAATAAGCCAGCCACCAAAAAAAATAAATAAGTAAATAATAAATTAGTCTTCTCGTTTGTTTACTTGCTCAAGTTTTTGGGGAGCAGGGCATGCTGAGGATAGGGCGAAAAAGACAAGTTTTGAAATACACTGAGAATACCATTCTCTTAGTAGAAATGTTCATTCTCCTGAAGATTAATTGGCCTGACAGTGTGATATGCCAAAGTTGTTTATAGAGGTGCTAACCTCATCAGATTTTTAACTGTATGGGGTCACACACACACATTAAGTCAATTCACTGTGGCTGCAGTAATTCGTGAGTTTAACTAAACATAATATTTTCTTAACAAAAACTACTTCTGTATTGGAATATCAAATTTGTTGTAATCTAGATTAATAGTTGAGATTTGTGTTTTCTATTTTCTGTTTAAATGGAAGTGCAGAAGGAAGTTTCCATCTAGTGCTCTTTTCCCAAACTCAACTAGAAAACGAGGAAATTTCTTTCCTTTTTAATCGCTTTCTCTGTATCACTTGCCATACAACCTTTGACTGACTAGTATTTGTATTCCAGAATTGTGAAGTTTTTCCCTTTTGTCCCCTCAGTCATTAATATCTTATGCTTACGTATTTTAAATATAATTTATCTCATGATTATAATTCTGACTGGGCTTTTTTTTTTTTTAATCAACTTTTATTTAGAACAAACTTTTCCCGCAAGCTATTTCTTATTTAGAGAAGACTTTTCAGGTTCGTAGACCTGCTGGCACTATCTTACTTAGCAGGTATGTTAAATTGAAAACACAGATCATTTTCTTTGGTCATTTGTGCTCTGCCCTCCCCATTCTACCAATATGACAAAGTATGAAACTTACATTAGAATATTTTATTTTGCTTGTTCATAGAGACCAAAATGCAAAATATTTAAAAAGGACAAAGCACCTGTTGGATAATCATTCTTTCCCTGATTTTCCATTATGAGGAGGCTTACTAGATCTTTTCCTAGGGTGTAGCTGTCCTCTGTTCTCCATATCCCCTTCTTCCCTCCTTCATGTGCCTACAGTATATTGGCTTTATGAAGTATTTGGGTGTTTGAAAACCCAGGTCAGGAGAATTTCCCATAGAACCAAAATTCTTTCTTAGACTATTTTCTTAACTAAAATAGTAACCATTATCAATGAAGTAATCTAGCAGCTACCAGTTTGTTACCATGTTTTTAACTGCTGTGAACTTTTCTTTATTTTTACAATTAAATTTTGATGTACAAATGAAATGAAGACAATGTGCCACAAACCAATACCTACGGAAGGAAAATGATCCTCATAGATATTGTACTGGGGAATGTGCAGTGCATACAAAATGTGGCCCAGTTATAGTGCCTGAGGAACATCTACAGGTAATTCACCCTCCTCTTATCAATATTTTTACTCTTTAGGGTAACCATAGGGGAGATTTTGAGTCTGTGAGTACTACCAAGAAGTTTTCACTGACTTAAGTTCAAAGGCATAGTAGCTTCATTCTTCTACCAAAAGTATGCTAATTTTATTCTTTCATTGTTTTTCAAATGAGTTTAATGATATCTCCTCTACCCCCCCCCCATTTATCTCGGGGGTCTGCTGATTCAGTTCAGCTTAGAACTTTGTTCATTTATCTCGGGGGTCTGCTGATTCAGTTCAGCTTAGAACTTTGTTTTTATCCTCCAAAACATCTTTTAGCAGGTATATACCTCAGTTTTTAAAATGGCAGTTTGACTTCTCTTAAAATAAAAAAATGTGTATACTTCAACCCAACCTAGAAATCTGTTCCGTAGATGGCTGGCTGGTTGTTCAGTTGGTTAGAGCATGGTGCTGATAACGCCAAGATCCAGGGTTCGATCCCTGTACCAGCCACCTGCCAAAAGAAAAAAAAAAGAAAAAAAGAAATTTATTCCATAAAAATGCTAATACCAGTGTAATATATGTTCAAGGGGTTTTTTTGCAAAACTATAAATATGCCTATTTAGGGTATTATGGTATAACTATATGATGAAATACTATGCAGTTGTTAAAGAGTGAAGTAAATCTGTATGTACTGACTTGGAAAGATATTTAAACTCTTAAATGAGGAAAAAGTTGCAAATCAGTATATGTAGTTAGCCTATTTTATTTCAGTCGAGATCGGGCGCGTTCAGGGTGGTATGGCCGTAGACAAGCCTATTTTATTTCAAAAGTATAGACACACATACAATAAAAAATTATAACAAGATCCAGGGTTTGATCCCTGTACTAGCCAGCTTCCAAAAAAAAAAAAAATAATAAATATATATATAAAAACAACATATGGTTTTCTTTAAGAGTTGGGGTGGGGGGCTTTTCTTTGGTATGTTATGTATTTTTGTGATGTTCTGGTTTTTCATTTTGATCATCTAATATTTGTATCAGAAAAAAAAATTTTTTAAATACATATACCAGAAAGCCAATTTATTATACATATAAATCTGAAAAATATGATTATTGCAATAGCTTTTTTTCTCTATTTAGCTGTGTTCTTTCATTACTTACAGAAAATAAATGCATTACTGAATAGTGGCTTTATAACCAAAGTTAAACGTATAGTTACATTAAGTTTATCTTACAAGTATTTTCTTTAGGTATTTGAAGTTTAGTAAACGCTTTTGTAACCCTATATGTTGGCACCAGTACAGCTAGCTTGCTGGACTTTCATTTCTATTCTCAAATTTCTTAACAGTATAGAGTTTTAGGGACATGTCTAAAAATTAAAACAAATTGTTAATTACATACCCATCTCTCTTCCCAAGATATACCTAGGTATTTTAAGACTCGTTTGCTTTTTTCCTAAAGTATTGTTTGTTGTTTTTAATTCTCTTGGCTCTTCCAAATTCTGCTGTGTACTTCTTGGGGGTTCTGATTTTTTTTTTTTAATTAAATAGTAATCATGGGAAAGAATGCTTAAAAATCACAACTTTTTGTAACACTAACAATAGGTTAAAGTACAGTAATTGAATTTAAAAATTATAAGTTCACATGTTAGAGAAGCAAGAGTAAACAATATGTACTTTCTATTAAATGAAATGGGAACTTCCATTTTTGTCTTTTCCTCTACAAGCTTTGCTTATACCTAAAAAAACAAAATCACAATTTTCTGGTCTTTCTATTTATGATTTGGAGATTATGGTTGTTTAGGAATTTTGGTAGTAGCAGTTTTCTAAAAAGCAAATGTTAAAAAGGCAAATAAGATATGCTTACAAAACTAGAAACAAGGGTAGTATCACAAGATGACTTTAACTTTCACCTTATATACTTCTGTATAATCCGAAATTTTTATTTTTATTTTTATTTTTTGGCTGCTGGCTGCTATGGGGGTCCGAATCCTTGACCTTGGTATAGTACCGTGCTGTAACCAACAGAGCTAACCAGCCAGCCCCTATTGCCTGAATCTTTAACAAGATACATGAATTACTTTATAATATGAAATATATTTTCATTAGATAAAATGTTTTTTATTAATTAAGTTTGAAGTAATTATTGATTTAAAGGTAGTTGCAAAAAAATACGTATAGGGAAGTCCTTTCAACTAGTTTCAGGGTTTTAAAACCTTTTCTATTTTTGCCTTTTCGGCATCCCCGTTCATTGACCTTTATAAGTAGCAATCATTTGTTTTAATTGAGATTATAGATTTATGATCATTTTATATAAAGTAGAATTTTCAAAATTAAAGATAGGAACTGAGTAGAGAGAAGGAGGTATGGACTTTTATTTATTATCCCTAAACATTTATCAAGGTTAAATCATACTATATTTACAGTCTAAATTCACTACAAGATTAAATGTAACTGCAGCTAACCTTGTCTCTGGTCTGGTTTTCTGTTGACATGAGCACAGCAGTGCAGGGTCTGTCGTGAGGGTAAGTGGCCCTGTAAAGCAGTGGGCGTGCAGAATCAAGAGGGCATCCGGGATGCAGACTTTGTTCTTTATGTTGGTGCTCTGGCCACCGAGAGGTGCAGCCATGAAAACATCATCTCTTATGCAGCCTATTGTCAGCAGGAAGCAAAAATGGACAGGTAAGCTTTCCTCTGAAACTTATTTCCCAAGATCTAATATGGGAACTCTTAAACTATATTTTAAGTGTTAAGACTACAGGAATCTTGCAGTTGCCAGATTGACTCTCTCTCTAGTAGTGAGAAATAGCATGCTGCCTGGATTTGGGGGGGTGGGTGGAGGACAGTAATAGGACAGTTATTTATATGGTAATGAAGTTTTTAGTCGAAATAAAAGAGAGAAAAGTGAAAAACTTCCTTTGGCTTTTCCCCCTACCACTCCTTTTCCATTTCTATCAGATTCTTTTTGCTTACAAACTCTAAAGTCTATATACGTCAAGAGGTGAATTACCTCTCTAAGGAAACAATTTGATCTTTAATTTTAGCATTACTCTGTAAGATGTTACTTTTCATCTAATTTTCATATCATTTGTTACATGTGCTTCATTTAGCCAAGTTTTCACTTAAAAATTCGGAGCCCTCTTTGTTATTTACAAAAGATTTCAAAAGCTTTTCCTAGTGAAGCAGCCCAGCCTTGAAATGATGTTATTGTATATGCAGAAGATTTTCTGTCACATACCAGACAGATCAATTAAAGGCAGTAGAAATTGCCACATGTCTCAGAACAGATTGTATGTAACATTCAGAAATCTAGGAAAGGCCCTTGTGACTAATTCATGTGCATGTGAGCACCATTGCTAAGGTGTTGAACATTTAAGCTGACTTTACAGAGCTGTTTCACTTCTATTGATATGGTAATTCACTTAAGGAGAAAAATGAAACAATTAGTTGAACCAGGCAGTCAGTAGAAAGGCAACACTGGTATATGCTTGGAAATTGTACTGTCAATCCTGAAGTTGCTAAGGAGGTCAAAATCAAAGGCATGTGTTATGAAAAGTAGTCTATTACCGTGATACTATGTAATTGTTGATTGGTGAAATCAACTCAAAAATCTTTAGGCTGAATGTTCAGAAGGTTTAGCATCAACTATTAAGTGTGTTTCTGCAGAAGAAAGTGTTATATGTTTTTACAGATATATGTGTGCTAGTGTTCCTTTTTTCTGGAGAAGCTGTTATTAAATTTATGATGTCTTATAATTAGTGTTGTCTCAGTGTCAAGGAAATGTGGTGTTTGAACTGCTAAATGAATGATAAATTACTTGATAAAGTAAGATACTTTCTTAAAGTTAGATGTCTTTGAGAAATATACCTTCATAATAGCACTGCAAAATCATGGTTATCTTAATTTGAACTAAATGATATGGATTGCATGTACACATACACACACAAAATCTCATTTTAAATAAACTGTTAAGTGTCAGATAAACCAAGTCAAGTGCAAAAATAGTGTACATAGTATGATTCCCTATTTGCTTAAAAATCTAAACAGTCATGCACTGCATAAGGATGTTGGATCAGCGATTGACCACATATACAATGGTGGTTAGAGCAATAGCCTATGTATAGCCTAGGGGGTACTAGGTTATACTATTTAGGTTTATGTAAGTATATTCTGTGATGTTTGCACAATGACAAAATCACATAACAACACATTTCTTAGAATATATCCCTGTGGTTAAGCAGTGTATGACCGATCATCTCAATTTGCCCTGGTTTTAACGCTAAAAGTCTCACATCCCAGGAAACACCTCAGTCCTGGACAAACCTGGATGGCCAGTCACTGTAGAAATAATGCACACCAAATTGTTGTAGTAGTTACCTCTGATAGTAGAATTTAGTGGGGGTATGGTATAAAACAGAGAATTATTTCTTTTTTAAAAAAAATATTTCCAGGGCCGGCCCGGTGGCGCACTGGATGGTGCGCCGCTTGGGAAGCGCGGCGGCGCTCCCGTCCGAGGGTTCGGATCCCATATACAGACCGGTTCCCGCTCGCTGGCTGAGTGAGGCGCGGGAGCAACACCGAGGCTTGCGATCCCGTTGCGACCGGGGGCAGCACTGAGGGTTGCGATCCGTAATAACTTCGTATAGCATACATTATACGAAGTTATACGACTTGCACCAAATTGTTGTAGTAGTTACCTCTGATAGTAGAATTTAGTGGGGGTATGGTATAAAACAGAGAATTATTTCTTTTTTAAAAAAAATATTTCCAGGGCCGGCCCGGTGGCGCACTGGATGGTGCGCCGCTTGGGAAGCGCGGCGGCGCTCCCGTCCGAGGGTTCGGATCCCATATGCAGACCAGTTCCCGCTCACTGGCTGAGCGAGGCGCGGGAGCAACGCCGAGGCTTGCGATCCCGTTGCCGGTCCCCGGTCCGGTACGGGGGCAACACTGAGGGTTGCGATCCATTGCCGGACACGGAAAAAAGACAAAAAAGACAAAAAAAAAAAAAAAAATTTCCATATTGTTTGAATATATACCTTTTTACAATGAGTTTTTATTACTTTTATTATAAAAGACACATTAAAATGAATTTGATGTGTTAGATACAGAGTGACTTCCCTTGGGAAGTAAGGGGAAGGATATAAAATTCCTGGTTGAGTTGGGCCTAGATTAGTTAATCTCATTTCAGCATCTGATAATGCTGAAAGTACCTAAAGTATCTAATTGTCTTTTGGTGAGAGAATTCAGCACAAGAGTCACGCAGATAACAATCCCATATCAGAGAGGCATCCTTCAGTTTCATTGCACTGCTGTTTATTTATAGCACTTTAATATTTGATTCACATTTGCTCTGAATGAGTAGCTAAAAGAATAAGTGTTCTTTGTAAAAGTGAATATGAAGCTACTCATATATGTTTGCTTAAATCTGGGGGAAGATTTCGGTTTCTTCTGAAAAGAGTGTTGATGTTGGGAGAAAGAGCAGTATCTTCAGTTGTTCTTTTTGAATCTTTTGGAAAGGAGTAAAACTTTCCTTCAAAACTGCTGTGTTGCGTTAACTCATCCCATGAATATATGGTTGCCTAATATTTTGCTAACAGACTAGGTGAATAAAATAGATATGTATACCTGCCATGTGGAATTTACAGATTACAGAGGGAGACAGATATTAGTTAAATATGCTTGCAAATAAGTGTGTGATTTCAAAATGTGGCATATACTTTGTAGAAAAAAAGCAATGCTGATAAAAGAGAACAAAAGGGGGAAACATCATTTAGGTCAATTGGGCAAGGAAGCCCTCTTTGAAAAAGTGAAATTTTATCTGTGGTCTGAGCATTGATAGGTTTTAGCCAAATAAAGAAGTGGAGGAAAGAGCTTGTGTAGGAAGAAGCTGTGTGTACCTGTTGCTGTCTGAAGCCACTTCAGTGGACACTGTGTTGGAGGACAAGTGCTTGGAGAGGCAGACAAGTCTGTTTTATTCTAAGTACAGTAGGAAGTCCCTGAAGGGTTTTGGTCTGGCAGTGACATCCATTTTATATTTCAGAGTTCACTGTGGCAATGTTTTGATGAGTGAATTATATTCATACTTTTTTTGGAGGGGGTGGCTGGGCAAGGATCTGAACCCTTGACCTTGGTGTTATAACAACTTACCAGCTGAGCTAACTGGCCAGCGTGCTATATTCATACTTTTTCTAAGTGTGAGTCTGTTGCTATCAAGTATGAGGAAAGGTACTGTATTTTCTGATTAAAATAAGGTAAATGTTCTTTGTAAACAGGCAATTATAACTGGGCAAGGTTTGTGGTATTTCTATGGTAAAATGTTAAGGTAGTGGTGGGAGAAAGGACCTTGAGCTTCCTTCTCATTGTCTGTTTGCCACAGCTTTTGAAAGACAGGTAGGTGCATGGTGGAACTGACTGAATTACTCTGAACTCTGGGTCCTATCTGCTCTTGGACTATTAGGTTTAGGCACACAGAGAGACTTAGAATTCTGTAGATTCTAGAGGGTGTAGAATTTGAAAGAAGATGATAGAAAGGTAAAAATCTTTATGTGAATGTAGGCAGTGTTGGGGCAGGAGAAGGGAACTAGTAAGATGGAGAAAAGTTTCAGCAACTTTTAGCAACCTGAATGATTTGCTTACTGCCTTGTTCTATGTCTGGTTTCCCTCTCTACCTGTCTCTGTACCTGTAAATATAGTGAAATGCTAAAGTTAAATATGAGTTTTGTAAGTAAAATAGAATTTGTTTTTCAATTCTTTCCTTTTCTGGTATTATATTGACATTTTTAAAATTCACAGTAAAGTATAATCAATTGACTGTGTCCTTTTGTGGAAACAGGTATTGATTTGCCATGCCATAGGAAAGCAGAGAGTACATGTCTTTAAGGTAAAAGATAGTAAAATTTAGCTGTTATGGTACAAAATTACATTTGGTGTTTAGCAAAGATTTTTCTGTCCTTGAGCAGTTTTTGATAGAGAAGAATAGGTTAGTAAATATTGTAATAAATATTGTTCTGGAATATAATTTAAAAATTCAATGTCTATTTTAACAGGCCAATAGCAGGATATGCTAACCTGTGTCCAAATATGATCTCTACCCAGCCTCAGGAGTTTGTTGGGATGCTGTCCACAGTAAAACATGAGATTATTCATGCCCTGGTAAATTCTACTGTTGTCTATTGTTCTTTTCTTCGTGCCTTGATATTCTGCTTATTATACTCTCATTTTGATGCATATATTAAATTTTTTAATTATATGGATTCTTGGAATGATGTTCAGTAAAATCTGATTAGTTAGGTCTCTGCTAATACAGAATTTTTAATGCTTAGGGTAGTGGCTAGGTTGAATTTTTCTATCTAATGTAATTAAACAAGTAAATCCATTGGGTAAATAGGATCTTTGAGAGAATAATTAAGATTCTTAAGAAAAAACTTAGTAACTTAGAAAAATTTACTTTCCTCTAGAATTTGTTTCCTCTAGATAACTGATACACCAATTCAAGATCTTTCTTCTCTGTTATGTAGAGCTCATTTCCTAAAGTCCTCTTGACCTATTTGGGTTTTCTAAAATGTACAGCTGATTCAGAACATCTCATTCCTTTTCCCCAATTTGTTCCAAATAGTAAACTTTTACTGTATGTCTAGGGAATTAAAATAGGTTGCCTAAGACCCTAGGAAATGTTCTTCTGATGCCATTTGTGTATTTAGAAAATAGATGACAGAGAGGGGTTCCAGTCAAGATGGCGGAATAGATGGTTCCCAGCGTCACTCTCTCCCACAAATCAACCAAATTTACAACTATAAAAATGTAACATCAGCCAAGCTGGGGCCGCTAGAGCTCAGGGAAGAGGAGGAGAGACCTACAGAGTTCATGAAGGTAGGAGAAACTAGAAAGAAAAAGCTGCTCTGAGCGTTTCGGGCTGCGGCTGCTTTAAGGCTGGAGCTGGCAGAAGCTGCAGCTGTGCCCTTCAGATGGAGTTTGTTGGAGGCCGCAGGAGAGAAGAGGGCCTTGGTGGCCCCCAGGACAGCAAGACCACTAATAGGTGGGCCCACGCAGGAGCGAGGAGCCAGAACAACTGAAAAAAGGGAGCCACTCAGAGGCTGGTGAGTCATCACAAGGGACCAGGCAGGGCCCGTCCCATGGGAAGTATCTGAAGCACAGGTGGTGGACAACATGGGAACACCAGGGGAACACTGGGGCACAGCAAGGACAGCCGACCTGCCCCCCATCAGCACAGGACCACTCAGAGGAGACTGGTCAGGAATGCAGAATTGCATGGGTTGCAGTTTGATGAAAAAACTCAGGCCCAGATCAGAGTTTCTACACAACACAGATCCGCTGGGTCTCTGGAGAGCCGGAAGTACCTACAAGATCAACCATTAAACCTTGAGCTGCACAAAAAGCCTTCCCTAGGGAAACAGCAGCAAAGTAGCAATTTAAACAACCACACAGCTCAAGTACTGGTTCCCACAGGAAGTTCCCCCATGTTAGAGGTAAAGGACAAAGAATTAGTTCCGGCCCAGGCACACCACCAGCACCTTGGGGCCTGCCTGGGAACCGGAGGCTTGGATCCAGGGACCAGACCCCACTCCTGCTTCCAGGCAAACTGTACCAATGCCTTGGGGCCAGCCCGGGAACCCGAGACATGGAGAAGGGGACTGGACCCCCCTCCCACAACCTGGCACACCAAGCCAGTGCTTCAGGGCCCACCCAGGGGCCCAGGGCATGGAGAAGGGGACTGGACCACCCTCCCACAACCAGGCACACCATGCCAGTGCCTTGGAGCCCACCCTGGGACCCAGGGCATGGAGAAGGGGACCGGATCTCTCTCCCACAACCAGGCACAACACGCCCATACCTCAGGGCCTGCTTAGGGTCCTGAGGCATGGAGAAGGGGACCAGACCTCTCTCCCACAACCAGGCACACCAAGCCAGTGCCTTGGGTCCTGCCCAGTGAGCTGAGGCATGGAGCCAGGTACCAGACCCTCCTCCCATAACCAGGCACACCACGCTGGCGCCTTCGGGCCTGCCCAGGGAACACAGGCATGGAGAAGGGGGTCAAACACAACCCACAGCCAGGCATACCACCAGTGCCAAGGAGCATACCAAAAACAGCACCTCCACGTGGGTGGTCCACCACAGCCACCACAATAACCAGGCTGCTGCAAAAGTGGCTAGACGCCACAACCACCACATAGATGGTCTGCCAGCCACTGGAGTGCATTCACACAAGGAGAGTCACCAACAGAGACAAAGAAAGGAAGAGGATGTCTCTTTCCACAAAACCCATTTCAGAGTGACAGAAGAAGCATATGCTCTATGATAGTATTGGGGGACCTGATCACATCTCTCAGTATCGGACAGATTATCTAGGCAACAAATTAACAGAGTAACCAGTATTGTTTCAGAAGGAGAGAAGAAATCTAGGGCAATTAGAGGGGATTTGTAACAATATATATGCTAGTAATATTGATTTAAAGAATAATTAGGATTTGTAACAATATATATGCTAGTAATATTGATTTAAAGAATAATTAGGATTTGTAACAATATATATGCTAGTAATATTGATTTAAAGAATAATTAGGATTTGTAACAATATATATGCTAGTAATATTGATTTAAAGAATAATTAGGATTTGTAACAATATATATGCTAGTAATATTGATTTAATCAACATATCTCAATGTTCAACCGCCAAAATATGTATAATCGGTTTTGATTCAATAAATTAAAAAAAAAAAGAAAGAAAGAAAATAGATGACAGCAAAGTACAATGGTTAAAAAAGAGAATGTATCACAAAGACCTAGATATGAATCTTCTTAGCTTTATTACTAAAAATCTTTGGGATCTTGGGCAAATTACTTAGCCTTTGTAAGCCTCAGTTTCATCTGTAAAATGAGAATAGTAGCAGTACATACTAAAATAGATTTCTTTTCTTGAAGATTAAAAAGACACTACGTATAAATGGCTTAGCACCTTGCTGTACATAGTAAACTGTATGTAAAATTAGTGGCTATTACTTGTTAGTCTTATTTAGTGAGCTATCATGTATGTCCTTGAAATGCAAGCCTCAGTCTTTGTCAGCAAGTTCACTGAATAACAAGGTAAAATCCTAGTGTAACCCGATAATACTTATATCCTTCAAGTAAGGAGAATCCAAAATGTAATGTCTTTTTTCCTTTTAATAAAAAATGTAGGTCAAACATGCTAATTGTAATGAAAGACAAGCATCATTCTAAGTAATGTCTTAAGCTCTGAGAACTACGTATATTCAATGTCGAGAGAACCAGAGAAAAGCAACAGGTTTTAAGTCTAGTTAATAAGTGAGGATGAATGCAGAGGTTCCAGATATAAGATATATTAGCTCATGAACAGGCAATTCACAAAAGAAAAAAATCCAATTGGCCAAGAAATTTATGAGAGTTTTCAGTCTTACTTTAGTGTCAGAGAATCTCAAATTAAAGCAAGACACGCCAATACCTGTGAGACTGGCAAAGTTAATACTTAGTATTGTCAAGGACGTGGGAAAATGGGAACCTAAATAATGTTGTGGGAGAGTAAATTTGTTACAGCTGTTTGGGTAAGCAATGTGTCATGTCTTGGCAATGTGAAGTTATACATACCCTGTAATTCAGAGATCCAGTGTCATTCATGGTCAAAGAGATATGTACATTATTTGTTGCAACTTTGTTTAAAATAATGAAAAACTTTTATAGCCTAGTTGACAATTTTCAGTGATAGAGACAAATTTGTTTTATTTATAAAATGGAACGTTATGCAGCAGTTAAAATGAATGGACTAGAAATAATTTATCAACATAGATAAATACCAAAAATATAATATTGAGTAAAGAAACACATATCTAAAAGTGTATGTACCGCATGATATCATTTTTTTTTCTTTTTTCTTTTGGTGTGGTGAAATTAAACATAAAATTGCCCATTTTAACCTTTTTTAAGTGTACAGTTCAGTGGTATTAAGTACATTCATATTGTGCAACAATCACCACTGTTCATTTCCAAAACTTTTTCATCATCCTTAGCTGAAACTCAGCACCCTTACCTGCCCATCCCTTGGTGACTACTATTCTACTTTCTGTCTCTATGAATTTGGCTATTCTGGGTACCTCATATAAGGGGTATCATACAGTATTTGTCTTTTTGTGTCTGGCTTATTTCATTTAACCTAATGTCTTTATGATTCATCCATGTTGTTGTATGTACCAGAATTTCATTCCTTTTTAAGACTGAATAATATTCTATTTTATGTATATACCAAACACAATACCATTTTTGGAAGTTTTTAAAACTCTCCAAATAAAATTAAATCTTGTTTGTGGTTATAAATATAGTAAAAATATAAAAACATGTATAAGAGTTATGCAAATTGACCTTAAGGTAGTAGTTACCTCTGGGAAGAAAGGGAGGAGAAAGAAATGAGATAAAGGGGCTTGAGCAATATTACTCTCCAGTGTCTTCTTTCATAAGAAAAAAAACTCCAAAGAAAGTATGGTGAAGCTAATATCTTAAATTCTGTTAAAGAGGATACATGAGTTTCTGTGAGATTTTTAATTTTTGTATATTTGAATTATTTCCAAAATTTAAAAACCTAAGAAATCTTAACAATTTGAGTTTAAATCTCAAAAATCATCCTGGGGGGCAGTAAGAATTAAATATTTAACAAATATAGATACTCCCTATAATGTTATGTGTGCTTATAGCTGTTAATCACAGTTATCTGTGGTATTGTTAATGCTAGATGAGCCTTCAGAAATGTGAATGCTAAGAAAAATGTTCAAGTTGATAAGGTGGTAAAAAATGTGCATTTAAAATATTATAAAGGATGAGGAAAATTATACTATTTTAAGCTTTGTATAACTTCAGCATATTATATACTAGACAACTATTTAAATTTTCTAAAAAAAATTTTTTAAAGAAATTTTCATAGCTGACTTCATTGTTTCCTTTTCACCCTAAGGGATTTTAAAAATAAACATGTAGGTGTAAAAGAATAATCTGGATTTTGTTAATCATTTTGTCAAGCCTTGAATGACACAGAGGCCACAGTTAAGTAAGGAAAAAAAGTTTTCAAAGAAATTGATTAATAAGGTGATCATTTATGATTTTTAGCTATTTGGATATAAGCTATAGCATATTCTGAATTTATAAAACATAAAGTAGTTACAAAGTACTTTGTTTTTGGTATTAGATTAGGAAAGAAAGCAAGAAAGGAAATCTCACTGATGAACTAGATATCAAATGACAATAATTTTTTTGTGTCCCTTTCCTCACCTTATTTGGGAGGGAAGAGATAGAGAATGGGAATTTTTTTTTCCCCCTGGTGGCTGGCTTGTCAGGATCTGAACCCATGACCTTAGTGTTACAAGGCTGTGCTCTAACCAACTGAGCTAACTGGCCAGCCCAAGAATGGGAATTTGAATATCTTTACATGAAGTATTCATTATCTCAGTAAAATTTAAGTCTTAAAAATACCATTTTAAAAATTTGATTATAAACATAACAATTTATTGTAAAAAATGTCTGGAAAATGGGTTATTTTACGCTACCATCAAAAGAACCACAGCTAACATTTTGATATATACATTTCCAGTCTTTTTTTTTTTTTTTGATGGCTGCTACAGGGATTGAACCTGGGACCTTGGTGTTATCAGTCTTTTTTTTTTACATTTATATACAAACACACATATATTTCCAGTCTGTCTTTGTGTGTACACATACATACACACAACACGTATACTTAAATCAGAATTTTTATGAGTGCTCTTAGGAGCACAGTTGACCCCCCACCCCCCTGCTGTACGTGGTATTGCTAGTGGTTTTCAGTAGTAGCATTCCCTGGATGCAATTGTAGAGTTTAATAAATTCAGGCAAAGAAGACAATTGTAAACACAGCCAATGAATGTCTTTAATCGTTACTCTTGGTGTCTTTGCTTTCCTCGCTTACGAATTAAGATAACTTTTTCATGGAAGGTTTTTTTCTCCCTTAAAATTCTGAGATTTGTGAATAAAGGATACCAAAAGAGCTATGAAAGTACATGGCTATGGCAGATCCCTGGGCTGCTGCTGCTTCTCATAACCGTGGAAACATTTGTAGAGTACCTTCTCAAAACTAGAGAAGGATTTGTTAGCTAATTAATGATTTCTTTTCTTTCTTCTTTTTTTTGACAGCTGGCTGGTACAGGGATTGAATTCTGGTCCTTGGTGTTATCAGCACCATTCTCTAAGCAACTGAGCCAGCCCTAACTAATATTTTTTTTTTTTTTTTTAAAGTTGACTGGTAAGGGGATCTTAACCCTTGACTTGGTATTGTCAGCACCACGCTCTCCCAAGTGAGCCACGGGCTGGCCCCATAAATAATGACTTTTTTAATGTGTGCACACATACAAATGTATATCTTTACAGTAATTTTTAATTAAATTAACCTGTTTTATTTTAAGCAATTGTCAGTCTTGGCCATGCAGTTCAGTGTACTATTTGCATACTTTCCAACTGTTGTCTAGCATTCAGAAATGATACCTGATACATTCTCAAACAAGGAAAAAGGACAAAATTATTTTAAAAAGCAGACAGGAATTAAAAAACTCAAGATCCCTTTAGCATGTGGTTTGTAAACTCTAATAGTGCCTGGAAGTATTATCATAGCACAGTAATTTATGTTTATAGTATTTATACTGAACATAATTTTAAAATATGTAATGCATTTTGAAAAAATTTCTATTAAGAATGTTTATCTCAAGTAATTAGAATTTAAGTTTATAAGTATGGAACACTTAATTGTTCAATTCTAATGTATGTGATTTTCCTGCAGAAGTATTGGTATAGTACTTTTATGTACTAGTATCAGTGCGCTCTTTTGATAGCAAGCATGTTATGGTGTCTGTAATCAGACTTGATATTTTTCACTTTAAGATATTATGAACTTTTTCTTACAGGGTTTCTCTGCTGGGCTGTTTGCATTCTACCATGATAAAGATGGAAATCCTCTTACTTCAAGGTTTGCGGATGGTCTTCCACCTTTTAATTATAGGTATTTGTTATTTTTGTTCTTGTTCTTTTCTTTTAGGAGGGTACTAAGACTAGAATATGAGAATCATAGCATGTTAGATGCCATAAATGATAGTATCTTTATGGCTAGCCTAATTGTAGATATTAAAGCAAAAGCAGACATAAAATGTCATTTAGCTTCATCCCTTCATTTTATGGAGGAAGAAATTGAGTTGCAGAAAGTTTAACTGATTTGTCCACAGAGCCGGGATTCCTCTTGCCACACAGAACTCTTTTCCACTACATTATAACTTGTATTACTTTACAGTATAGTCAGGCCGTGGAATAATGTGAGTTGGTTATATTTTGCTTTTTTAATACTTATTACTTGTACATGGTGGCATTTACTGTTAACTGAGATTTTATTCAGCACAGCAGATTAGCAGTGATCTACAGATCAGGGCCTAAAATAAGTAATACTATGAAATACTAAAAAAATTTATCAAGAATTTTATAGAGAGTATCAGTCACAGAACTGTAACCATTTGCAAGCATTTATATAAAAAATAAATCTCTAATGAGCATATGTCCATAAAAAGACTTGTAAAAGAATATTCATGGCAGCTTTGTTATTAATAGCCAGAAAATGTAAACCACCCTAAGGTCTGTAAATAGTAGAATGGATAAATAAATTGTGATATGTTCATATAATTGAAAACTACATAGCACTAAAAAAGAACACCCTATTGCTACATGCAGTAATATGGATGAATCTCACAAATATAATGAAGAACAAAAAGTCAGATAGTCATTTGTATGGAGTTCAAAAACTGGCATTGGTAAAAGATGAGTAGTTTTACTTTAGGGGGCAAGCTTTTAAATGCCATAAAGGTTGAGTATAGATTGGGAAGGTGCACAAGGAAACCTTTTAGGGATGCTAACACTGTTTCCTATCTTTATTAGAGTATATGGGTATAGGATAAAAAATTAATTCTTAAGGCCGGCCCGTGGCTCACTCGGTAGAGTGCGGTGCTGATAACACAAAGGCCACGGGTTCGGATCCTATATAAGGATGGCCGGTTTGCTCACTGGCTGAGCGTGGTGCTGACAACACCAAGCCAAGGGTTGAGATCCCCTTACCGGTCATCTTTAAAAAATATATATATATATATTAATTCTTACACTTATGATTTGTTTACAGTATGTATATTTTACTTCAATTAGAAAGATCTCTATTAAGATAGTATATATTAAATAAATATACAATATTTTTAGAGTAAATGTAAAGAAACAAAATTCTGATGTTTTTCCTCCTAGATTATGTTTGTTTGTTTAGTAGTGTGGGGGAAGTCTAAGAATTGTGGTCTTTATGGATAACATAAATATTGAGATAGGCATCATCTACATTATAATGTAAGTAAGGAAGAGAGAGATACCCTCACACAAAAACCATGTTTCTTTCTTGCATTGAGGATATTCCTCAAAAGCATGAAATATTCCAGTATGAATGGAGACAATAGAGTAATAAATTCAGTTGTTAGACATGGAAAGAATTGGATTTGGCTCTAACCCATCTATTTGGAGAAAGTGTTAATCTTGAAGTATGAAGGGTGATGAGGGTATTAGAGTAATTAATAAGGTAAAAATTGTTTGTTTTCTGGCTGGCATTATCCACTGTTTATGTTTAAATATTGCCTTGCCATGGAAAAAGATAAAAGAAATTAACAATAACCTAAGGCATGGGTAGATGAACAGATGTATGATACAACAAATATAACAAAATGTTAATTGTAGAATCTAGGTGATGGGTATTGGGTATAAGAGTGTTCACTATTTAGTTTTTTCAAGTTTTATATGTTTGAAATTTTCATAAAATAATGTTGAAAAAAAGTAACCTCTTTGTATTCTGTTTTATTGGTGAGCATCAGAGATGCATAGGGACAATGGTACAAATAATCTAGGAAAAAAGCCAGAAAAGAAAAGATTTACATAATAGGTAAAAATCAAAATTAATGTTCATCATAATTTTCTATAATAAATAAATATATTACTTTCATAGTAGTGCTTTTATTTATGGATAGATTTCTCATAGTGGGATTGATTTTTTTTTTTCTATGTGCTCAACTTTATTAGCTTCACATAAGAGTGAGAACATGTGGTATTTATCTTTCTGTGCCTTATTTATTTCACTTAACATAATGACTTTGTAGGCTAATCTGTGTTGCCACAAGTAACAGTATTTCATTCTTTTTTATGGTTGAGTAGTATTCCATTGTGTATATATACCATAGACCACATTTTCTTTATTCATTCATTTGTTGATGGACATTTAGGTTGATTCCATATCTTGGCTAATGTGAATGGTGCTACAGTAAACGTGGGGGTGCACATATCTCTTCAGTATACTAATTTCCTTTCCTTTGGATAAATATACCCAGTAGTGGGATTACTGGATCACATGGTAGTTCTACATTAGTTTTTTGAGGAAATTCCATACTATTTTCCATAATGGCTGTACTAATTGATATTACCACCAACAACATATGAAGTTCCTTTTTCTCTGCCTTGACAGCATTTGTTATTTTTTGTCTTTATGATAATAACCATTCTAAGATGATGAGATATCTTATTGAGGTTTTGATTTGCATTTCCTTGATGATTAGTGATGTTGAGCGTTTTTTCATGTACCTATTAGCCATTTGTATGTCTTCTTTTGAGAAATGTCTATTCAGTTTATTTGCTTATTTTTTAAGCAGATTATTTGCTTTTTTCACTACTGAGTTGTTTCAGGTCCTTGTATGTTATAGATTTTAGGATTGCTAATTTAAAATCTATGTATACTATGGCTGGTCAGTTAGCTCAGTTGGTTAGAGTGCAATGCTATATAACACCAAGCTTAAGGGTCTGTATCCCATTACTGGCCAGCCACCATTAATAAACAAATAAATAAATCTGTGTACACTACAAATTTTAATAAAAGCTGCCATATTAGATTTTTTAAAACATGGCAGAGCACATTCTCCCCAGAAATATATGAATGCTTTTGTTACTACCTTACTAGTACTGGATATTGAAGTTCTTTTTGGGGGCCAGTCCGATAGATAAAAGATGGTGTCTCATTATTGTATTTCCAAGACTATCAGTGAAGTTTTACCCATTTGCATTTTCTCTTTGTACACTGCCTATTTATTTTCTTTGTCCAGTCTTTTAGGTTCGTTTTACTTTTCTAATCACTTTGTATGAGTTCTTTATAAATTATGGGATATTAATCATGTTTCATGTTTGTTGCAGATGTTTCTCCTAATTAGTTGTTTATCATTTTACTTTGTTTATTACATTTTTGCAATACAGAAAAGTTTTAAATTTTGATATTATAAAATTCTTCTGTTTTTTCCTTTATTGCTTAAGGTTTCTGCCCTCCAAAGATTGCTAAAATATTCTCCTAAGTTTCTTCTAGTAAATTATTATTTGATTTTTTTTACATTTGTAGCTTTAATCCATTTGGAATTTATTTTTGATTCATATTTTTGGGGGTACTTTTGTAGGGTGCATATATGTTTATAATTGTTATGTCTTTTTGATGGATTTACTCTTTTATCATTAGAAAATTTCCTTCTTTGTCCCTAGTAATAATTTTTGTCTTAAAGTCTGTTTTGTCTGATATTAGTATAGCCACTCTAGCTCTCTTTTGAGTATCCTACGCATAGATTAACTTTTTAAACCTTTACTTTCCACCTATTTCTGTTCCTGAGTCTAAACTCTATCTCTAGTATAAGTATAGTTGGATCATGCTTTTTAATCCATTTTGCCAGTCAGCCCTGTTTTGCCCCTTCCAAGGGCTATCAGGTTGCTGATTTTCACCATCATTGTGTGAGCTGTTGGTTTTCAAGGCTGCCATGAAGCTGGAGAGAGGGCATAGAAAAACATAACAAAGCTTGCTGTTATATTGGGCCGGCCTGGTGGCGCACTGCTACAGTGTGCCGCTTGGGAAGTGCGGCAGCGCTCCTGCCGAGGGTTCGGATCCCACATACAGACCGGCTGCTCACTGGCTGAGCGAGGAGCGGGGACAACACCGAGGGTTGCGATCCCGTTGCCGGTCCCGGTCCGGTACGGGTGCTACACTGAGGGTTGCGATTCATTGCCAGTCATGAAAAAAGACAAAAAGACAAAAAAAAAAAAAAAAAGCTTGCTGTTATTACTGAGATTCATTCATTTTTCGTGAATAAATGCTTCCCAGATTGCTGCAAACCTGTGGTTAATTTCCAGAGTTCTGAAAAAGTTGATTTGGCCAATTTGGGTAATTTACTCATTGCTTTCATGGAGAAAAGAATTTTCAGAAATCCTAACTCTGACATTTTTGCTGACATCTTTCTGGAATATATTTTTGTATATGGCATGAAATAAGTATTTACTTATTTTTTTCCTAGATGGATAATCTGTTTCACAGCACAGTTATTAAGTAAATTCTACTTTCCCGCTAAATTAATTGGCATATTTTTTAAGTTTCTTAATAGGACTTGCTTGGACTTGCTTTTGTTTTATCTAATAGATTTGTCAAAAGGAAGTAATTCATTGTCATGTTGGTCAGTTGTTAGCTATGTTAACTTGAGCAAGTTATTTCAAATCCCTAAGCTTCTCTCTTTTTATCTACAAAATAGTGATGATAATCTCATAATGTTGTTAAAAAGATTAAGTTAGAAAATGCTTATCAGGTACCTTGCATAGACTTGGTACATAGTAAGTTCTCAAATATTTTAATTTCATATTGATATTCATAAATACTTTTACATTTAGTGTGGTAGTCAATTTGTAAAAATGACTGTTTTTTAAATTCTGTAATTGCAGTCTTGGATTATATCAATGGAGTGATAAAGTAGTTCGAAAAGTGGAGAGATTATGGGATGTTCGGGATAATAAGAAAGTTCGTCACACTGTGTATCTCCTGGTAACACCTCATGTTGTTGTAAGTATTACTGAACTTCTTCATGTCTCATGAGCCATCTGCTCTTTCCCTTCATTATGATCTTTTCTTTACTAATCATTATTGTTTAAGAACTTATGATTAAGTTTCAGAACCTATAGTAGAAAAAGTAATATAAAGGTAGTATAATAAAGCTACAAGCCAAGAGAAATCTGAGGAAATGGAAACTGCAATGATTCTCATGACCCCCATCCTATCCACTGCTTTAAACCAGTGCCTTTTCTATTGTGATACCTCTTAGGATCATTGGTACTATTTCCATAATTGTTGCTCATTTCATTTGAGGTCTTTGAGTCAAAGTTCTCCAGAGAAATCAAACCAACAGTTTATATATATATATCCAGAGAGAGAGAGATTTCTTTTAAGGAATTGGCTCCCTTGACTATAGAAGCTTGGCAAGTACAAATTTGATGGGATAGGCCAGGAGGCTGGAGACTCAGGAAAGAGTTGCAGTTAATTCCAAAGGCAGAATTACTTCTTGCTTCAGGGAGGTGAGTTTTTGTTCTGTTCAAGCTTTTAACTGATGGATGAGGCTCACCCACATTATGGAGGTAATTTGCTTTAACTCAGAGTCCACCGATTTTAATGTTAACCTCATCCAAACAAACACTTTCACAGAAACATCCAGAATAATGTTTGACCAAATATCTGGGCACTGTGGCCCAGCCAAGTTGACAATAAAATTAACCATCACAGGGTCTTCTTTACCCCCTTATTTAATGACAGAAAGCTGTTCTCCCTTTGCCCTTCCTTGGCTACTCACAGCTCTCTGTGTTTTGAACTTTTGCACTGCTCTTGGGCTATTTCCCATCTCTGGAAATCTCTAACTGAAGGACAGACAAAACCCAATAAGCAAAGTTGTACTCTACTGAACAACTGTTGTTTCCTACAAAGATTACATCCATCATTAATATCCTTTAATTTAATTAATTAATATCCAAATACAGTATGTAAGGAATTCAACTCAATAGCAAGAAAACAAAAAACCCAATTAAAAAATGGGTAAGTCACCACCTGCAGTACAGCAGCCCTCACCAGGGACCTTCCACACTGCTGCACCAGTGAGACAAGCTGCTCCCAGGACCCCCACCCAAGCTGCCTTACTAGCCAGCTTGGCTTTGAATAGGACCCCTGCCGCACCTGCCTGCAGTGAGGTGGTCATAGCCAGGGACTATCCGTGCCACCTCATCAGCCAGACTTGCTGTGTACTGGACCCCTGTCCAAGCCAGCTGGCCCTGCTGTGTGTAGGACACCCGCCATAGTCGCATGTAGTGTGGCTGCTGCTACCATAGCCATCACACCAGCCAGATAGACTGGGTGCAGAACCTCCACCCAGGCTACCGCATCAGCCAAACCGGCAGTGGGTATAATACCCTGCTGATGCTGAAGCGGTAGCCAGCCTAGCTGGGTACAGGACTCCAGCTGCTATCACCTGCACCGTTGCTTCTGCCACAGCCACCACCGGCAGTCATATACACCACTATCAAAGCCACTGCACCACTGATACTGGCTGAGAGCAGGACCCACCACTGTCACCACGCATTGACACAAGAAGGGTCACAAACGGAGACACCAGAAAGAGGTAAGCTAGCACCAATCTACACCCCAGTGACACAATTCACATGGAATTTCACCCCGTGTGCAGTGAACACAACTGCCTTCACCCAGGGAGAGTCACACATGCAAAAACCTGGAGAATACAGAAACCTAGGATAGCAAAATAGTGTACAGAAGAAGATTACCACCAACCCAGCCCCCAACCAAGGAAAGCAAGAACTCAGAAGAAGCCTTGTCCTATAGGAACAAGGAAAGAGAAACCTTGCCTAGGGTCACTCATTAAAGCTGAGGAGATCCAGTATACCCCAATGCACCCAATCATGGTCACGAGCTAGCCAGGGAGCCAACAAGTCCACCTAGACTCAAGGCTCACTCACCCTAGCCAAAGAGTGACAAGGAACACACTTAGCCCATGATCTCAAGAGCTAGCCCACATCATCAACATCCCAACTAACCTCAACAAGAAATTACTAAGGACCCCAGTGACTGCACCACAGAGGCACTCACATGCAACTCCAACATTGAATATGGCAGAAGTACCCACACAGAGACTATGCTACTGAGTTCATCCAGAACCAATACTAATACACCCGACTCAACAATCAATATTAAAACACATCTACAGGAGGAGATCTCTCTCCTCAAAGCCCACTTCAGAGTAATGGAAGAAGCAACTGCTCAACTGGGTGATTAGAAATCAACACAGAGAGACTAGAAATATGAAAAAACAAGGGAATATGACACCACCAAAGGAATACTATAATTCTCAAGTAACAGACCCCATAGAGCAAGACACTCTTGAAATGTCTGCAAAGGAATTTCAAGTAACAATCTTAAACTCAGTGAGTTAAAGAAAGACTTAGTTAGACAACACAATGAAACAAGAAAAACAGTCCAGGACTTGAAGGTTGAAATTTACAAAGAGATTAATTCCATAAAAAGAATGTAGCAGGAATTCCTGGAACTGAAAGACTCAGTGAAATAAAAACTACAATTGAGAGTGTAAGCAGCAGGCTAGAGCAAGTAGAGGAAAGAATTTCTGATCTTGCAGACAGTCTTTTTGAAATAACCCAAGCAGAAAAAAAGAAAAAAAATTTTTTTAAATGAAGAGAATATAAGAGAGCTAGCAGACCACCGTAAACACACAAACATTCAATTCATGGGTATTCTGGAGGGGGAAGAGAAGGGGAAAGACATTGAAAACATATTCAATAAAATAATAGCAGGAAACTTCCCAGGTATTGGTAGAGATATGGACTTCCAGATCCAAGAGGCCCAAAGGTCCCCAAAAAGATTCAGCCCAAAAAGGTTCTCTCTGAGACACATTGTAGTCAAACTGTCAAAAGTCAAAGACAAAGAGAGAATCCTGAAAACAGTAAGAGAAAAGAGTCAAGTCACCTATAAGGGAAGCCTCATCAGATTAACAGCAGACTTCTCAACAGAAACTCTACAGGCCCAAAGAGACTGGAATGATATATTCAAAGTACTAAAAGAAAAAGCTGCCAACCAAGAATACTTTACCCAGCAAAGCTGTCCTTCAGAAATGAAGGGCAAATAGTGTATTTCCCAGACAAACACAAGCTGCAGGAGTTCACCATCACATAAACAGCTCTACGAGAAATTCTTAAGGAAGTCCTGTACCTGGAACCCAAAAAAACGATAATCACCACCATGAATACAGTAGAAAGAACACCACTGGTAGAGCAGATATACAAACAAGAAGGAGAAAGAAACTATACCATACCACCTCAAAAAACCAATAAAAACTGAAGACAATAATAAGAGAAAGAAAGGAATAAAAGGTATTTAAATCAACCACAGGAAAAGTGGTAAATAACAGGTGTAAGACAGTACCTTTCAGTAACAACTCTAAATGTAAATGGATTCAATTTCCCACTCAAAAGACACAGACTGATTGGATTAAAAAGCTAGACCCAAGTATATGCTGTCTTCAGTAGACTCATCTCACTGGTAAAGATGCACACAGACTAATAGTGAAGGGATGGAAAAAGATATACCACACAAATGGGAACCAAAAACGAGCAAGAGTAGTTATTCTTATGTTGTATAAAATAAACTTTAAACCAAAAATCATAAAAAGACAAAGAAGGCAATTATATAATGATAAAAGGATTGATACAGCAAGAAAGCATAACAATCGTAAATATATGCACCCAACACCAGAGCGCCCAGTATATAAAGCAAACACTATTAGATTTTAAGAAAGAATCCCCAATGTGATAATAGTTGGGGACCTGAACACACCTCTCAGCATTGGACTGATCATCTAGGCAATGAATCAACAGAAAAACACAGTATTTAAATTACACCTTAGACCAATGGGACTTGGCAGACAGCTACAGAACATTTCATCCAACACCTACAGAATATACATTCTTTTCATCAGCACATGGAACATTCTCCAGGATAAACCACATGTTAGGTTACAAATCAATTCTCAACATGTTTTTTAAAAATTTAAATCATTTCAAGTAGCTTTTCAGATACAATGGATTAAAACTAGAAATCAGTAACAAATGAAACTCTGGAAACTATACAAACACATGGAAATTAAACAACATGCTCCTGAATGACCCATAGGTCCTAGAAGAAATTAACCAGGAAATCAAAAAATTTTTGGACACTAATGAAAATAAAGACACATCATACCAAAACCTGTGGGATACAGCAAAACCAATACTAAGAGGGAAGTTTATTGCCATAAATGCTTACATCAAAAGAATAAAAAGTTTTGGGCTGGCCCATGGCTCACTTGGAAGAGTGTGGTGCTGATAACACCAAGGCCACAGGTTCGGATCCCTATATAGGGATGGCCAGTTAGCTCACTTGGGAGAGCGTGGTGCTGACAACACCAAGTCAAGGGTTAAGATCCCGTTACCAGTCGTCTCTTTAAAAAAAAAAAAATAATAGAAAGTTTTCAAATAAACAACCTAGAAAAACAAGAACAATCTAACCCCAAAATTAGTAAACGAAAAGAAATAATTAAGATCAGAGCAGAACTAAATGAAATAGAGACCCCAGAAAAATAATACAAAAGATCAATGAGACAAAAAGTTGGTTTTTTGAGAGCACAAACGAAATAGACAAACCATTAGCAAGGCTAACTAAAAGAGAAGAGAGAAGACCCAAATAACCAAAATCATAAATGAAAGAGGAGACATTACAACTGAGACTACAGAAATACAAAGAATCATTAAAGACTATTACAAATAACTGTGCCATCAAATTTGAAATCCTGGAGGAAATGAATAAATTTCTTGACACATGCAAATTACCAAGACTGAACCAAGAAGACACAGAAAACCTGAACAGACCAATAACAAGCAATGAGATTGAAGTGGTAATCAGCAGTCTCCCAACAAAGAAAAGCCCAGGACCAGATGGCTTTACTGCTGAATTCTACCAAACCTTTAAAGAGGAATTAATATCAGTTCTCTTCAAGCTATTCCAAAAAATTGAAACAGAATCCATTCTCCCAAACTTATTCTATGAGGCCAGCATCACCCTGATTCCAAAGCCAGACAAAGATACAACAAATAAAGAAAACTACAGGCCATTATCATTGATGAATATAGATGTAAAAATCCTCAACAAAATACTAGCAATCAGAATGCAGCAACACATCAAAAAAATTATACACCATGATCAAGTGAGATTCATCCCAGAGATGCAAGGATGGTTCAACATACACAAGTCAATAAATGTGATACACTACATCAACCGAATCAATGACAAAAACCATATCATTATCTCTATAAATGCAGAAAAAGCATCTAACAGAATTCAACATCCCTTTATGACAAAGATTCTTAGCAAATTAGGTATAGGAGGAAAATATCTCGACACAATAAAAGCCATATATGACAAACCCACTGCCAATATCATCCTGAATGGGAAAAAGCTGAAAGCTTTTCCCTTAAGGACAGGAACAAGACAAGGATCGACTGTCACCACTCCTATTTAACATAGTATTGGAAGTACTAGCCACAGCAATCAGGCAAGGGAAAGAAATAAAGGTCATCCAGATTGGAAAAGATGAAGTCAAACTGTCCCTGTTTGCAGATGACATGATCCTATATAGAGAAAAACCTATACTCTACCTAAAAACTCTTAGAGCAGATAAATGATTTCAGTAAAGTTGCAGGATACAAAATCAACACCCAAAAGTCAGTGGCATTTTTATACTCCAATAACAAATGAGCAGAAAAAGGAATCAAGAAAGCAAGCCCATTTACAGTAGTCACCAAAAAAATAAAATACCTAAGAATCAATTTAACCAAGGAGGCGAAAGATCTACTACAATGAGAACTACTAAAAGAAATTAAAGAGGACACAAAAAGGTGGAAAGACATACCATGCTCTTGGATTGGAAGAATTAACATTGTGAAAATATCCATACTACCCAAAGCAATCTACAGGTTAAAGCATTCCCTATCAAAATACCAATGACATTCTTCACAAAAACAGAAAAAACAATCCTAACATTCATATGGAACCACAAAAGACCCTGAACAGCCAAAGCAATTCTGGGCAAAAAAATAAAGCCAGAGGCATAACACTTCCTTACTTCAAACTATCCTACAGGGGCCAGCCCAGTGGCGCACTGCTATAGTGCGCCGCTTGGGAAGCGCGGCGGCGCTCCCGCCGAGGGTTCGGATCCCACATATAGACCGGTTCCCACTCACTGGCTGGGCAAGGCGCGGGAGTAACACCGAGGGCTGCGATCCCGTTGCCGGTCCCAGTCCGGTACGGGGGCGACACTGAGGGTTGCGATCCGTTGCCGGACACAGAAAAAAAAAAAAAAAAAGACAAACTATCCTACAAAGCTATAGTAACCAAAACAGCATATACTGGCATAAAAACAGAAACTCAGACCAATGAGACAGAATAGAGAACCCAGAAATCAACCCACATTCTTATAACCAACTGATATTTGACAAAAACAAGATCATACATTGGTGAAAAGACTGCCTCTTCAATGAACGGTGCTAGGAAAACTGGACATCCGTGTGCAAAAGAATGAAACTGAACATGTACCTCTCACCATCTACCAAAATCAACTCAAAATGGATTAAAGACTTAAATATAAGACCTGAAACTATAGAACTCTTAAAGGAAAACATAGAGGAAACACTTCAGGAAGTAGGACTGGCAAAGATTTTATGAATATGACACCAAAAGCACAGGCACAGAAGAAAAAAAACAAATGGGATTATATCAAACTAAAAAGCATCTGCACAGCAAAAGAAACAATTAACAGAGCAAAAAGACAGCCTACAGAATGGGAGAAAATATTTGCAAACTATGCATCTGACAAGGGATTAATATCCAGAATATATAAAGAACTGAAACAACTCAACAGTAAGAAAACAAGTAACCCAATTTAAACATGGGCAAAGTAACTGAGTAGACATCTCTCATATGAAGATATACAAATGACCAACAGACACATGAAAAAATGTTCAACATCAGGGAAATGCAAATCAAAACCACACTGAGATATCATCTCACCCCAGTTAGACTGGCTATTATCAAGAAGATAAAGAATAAGAAATGCTGGTGAAGTAGTAGAGAAAGGGGAACCCTCCTGCACTGTTGTGGGACTGTAAAGCCATTATGGAAAACAGTATGAAGTTTCCTCAAACAACTACAGATAAAATTGCCATAGGACCCAGCAATCCCATTGTTGGGTATATACCCAAAGGAATGGAAATCATCATGTTGAAGGAATACCTGCACTCCCATGTTTACTATAGCTCTATTTACAATAGAGGACAGTTGGAATCAACCAGAAAATCCATTGACAGATGACTGGATAAGGAAAATATGGTATATATACTCAATGGAATACTACTCTGCCATAAAAAAGAATGAAATTCTGCCATTTGCAACAACATGGCTGAATTTGGAGAAAATTACATTAAGTGAAATTAGCCAGGCACAGAAAGAGAAATACCACACATCCTCACTCATAAGTAGGAGCTAAAATAAACAATCACAATAATATATTAAACTTTCAAAAAAAAAAAAACAACTGTGGTTATTAGAGGTGGGAAGGGGGTGGAGAGAAACTAAAGGGTCACAAACATTGATTATTTTGTAAACATGAGTGTAGTAATTATTCTGGTTTGGTCACCACATATTGTACATATATATTGATATTCGATTCTGTACCCCACAAATATATATAATCAATAAAAATAAACTTTTTTAAAAACTAAAAAAAAAGGTGGAGGTGGCAAGGGACTCAAATAGACATTTCTCAAAAGAGGACAGACATATAAATGGCCAACAGATACATTTAAAAAATGCTCAACATTGCTAACCATTAGGGAAATGCAGGTTAAAACCACAATGAGATATGCCTGTCAGAATAGCTATTATAAAAAAGGTGAAAGATAAGTGTTGGCAAGAATGTGGAGAAAAGGGAATCCTGGTACACTTTTGGCAGGAATGTAAATTAGGACAGCCGTTATGGAAAACTGTATGGAGGTTCCTCAAAATACTAAAAATGGAATTACCGTATGATCAGCAATCCCACTTCTTGGTATTTACCCAAAGATTTGAAATCAGTTTGTCAAAGAGAAGCCTGCATTCCCATGTTCATTACAGCACTATTAACAATAGCCAAGATATGGAATCAACCTAAGTGTCCATCATCAGATGAGTGGATAAAGAAAACGTGGTATATATACACAATGGAATACTATTCAGCCTTATAAAATAGGGAAATTCTGTCACTTGTGGCAACATGAATGGAATTGGAAAACATGTTGAGTGAAATAAGCCAGGCACAGATAGACAGATATCACATGTGTGATCTAAAACAATCAAACTCATAAACTGAAGGTAGAATAGTGCTTACATTAGCTGGGAGTTTGGGAGAATGGGGAGTTGATGGTCAAAGGATACAAAATCTCGGACAGAAGGAATAAGGTTTTGGGGGGATCTGTTACACAGCATGGTGAATATAGTCAATAATAGTGTATTTTACATTTCAAAATTTCTGAGACTAAATATCAAATGTTCTCACCACAAAAAATAAGTAAAAATAAGAAAATGGATATATTAATTAGTTCAGTTATTTCACATTGTGTTCATAAATCATAACATCACTTTGTACCCCATAAATATATACAATTATAAATTGACAACAATAAAAATTGTTTTAAATTGTTGACACAAGAATTATAAGTGGTGATCATACTAGTTTACAACTTTTTAAAAATACAAGTGAATTAAAGTCAAAAACTTTCATAGACAGTAAACTATATTAAGAGAAATAGTAATTCTCTAGCGAAGAAGAGTGTGACAGCATCAAAACATTTTATTTAATTATATTAAAAACCATATTTTTAACAGAAGTTCTCTCTTCTCACCAAAGTAATTCTATGATGTTTACTTTATCATATACATGTGATAAAAAGAGTGCCATAATCTTGGGCTGAACCCATGGCTCACTCAGGAGAGTGCGGCGCTAGGAGCGCCGAGGCCACAGGTTCGGATCCTATATAGGGATGGCCGGTGCGCTCACTGGCTGAGCGCAGTGCGGACAACACCCTGCCAAGGGTTGCAATCACCTTACTGGTCACAAAAGAAAAAAAAAAAAGGTGCCATAATCTTACTGGGGTTTTTGTGGGTATATATATACATAAATGTTTTTTTGTTTTTTGGGGTTTTTTTATTCTTAGGATGAAGCACGAAAACATTTTAACTGTCCAATTTTAGAGGGAATGGAACTTGAAAATCAAGGTGGTCTGGGCACTGAGCTCAACCATTGGGAAAAGCGGTTATTGGAAGTAAGTATATTTTAAAATTTTACTGGACATTTTCTATTTAACAGAAGTAATTCAAACTCATTGTAAATGTTATTCAGACAGGTTATAAAGTAAAAAATTAAAACCTTCCTTTTCCCCTTCAGCTTTCCAGATCCATTTTCCAGATGTAATCACAATTTAAGTTTTTTGTATATCCTTCCATTTATGTATATGTGTATGTATGTATATATATATACACACACACATACACGCACACAGTTTTTTCAAAAATGGGTTCATACATTTATGCCACTTTTTTCACTTAATGATATATCTTAGACATCTCTCCAAGGCATTGCAGGTGCCTCTACTGTAATGCAATGTATGCTTTCCTAAAAAACTTCTTTCTTCAAAATTGGAAGATGTATGGGAAAAATAAGCGCCTATAGTGCTAACAAAAAGAGTAAGTCATACTAAAACTACTAACTCAGTTTAAAAAAAGACATCAAATTTCCAATAAGTCCAGTCCTGTATCCACTCTAATATTTCCTTATCTTCAACAACACAAAACAATAACAACAATAAGCAATGATTAACTGGATGGGTGATTGTAAATCTGAGTAGTGGGGATGAGGGTAAAATGTACAAAGATTCAAGAGAACTATGCAGTAAACACTTCCAGATAGAGCCTTAGCCATACTTAGCCAAGAAAAAGAAGATGGAGTGAACAAGCATTCTACACAGTAAAGCATTCTTCTGTCGCTGTGATCAGCTATCTTAGTGTACTTTGTATTTAGCTGCTTTGCTTCATTGTAAAAATATTAATATCCGGGGAATAGTCATTATGAACCAACATGATTCCATGTTATACTAATATTTATTAATATACTAATATTTACTAATATCACTAATTTACTAATCTGTTAAATTTACTAATCTCACATGAGCTCATTCACATTGCAGAAACACGTGCTTTAGCAGAATAGACTGTATACTTGGGTCTACTCATTTTTCAGTAGCTACATAGTATTGTATCATGAATATAACATAACAGTCCTGTGTTAATGAATATTTTTAATGTTTTTTTATTTTAAAAAATGTTGTAATGAGCATCTTATTTTTATCTGCAATGCCTTCCAAGGGTGGTGTTTCATCAGGTGTTCTTTTTTTTATCCTTTTCTGGCAGCTGGCTGGTACGGGGATCGAGCTGTGGACCTTGGTGTTATCAGTACCACTCTCTAACCAATTGAGCTAACCAGCCAGCCCTATCAAATGTTCTTAGGTTCAACTAAACAATCAAACTCATAAGACCTTAACAGGCTACATTAAACAAAGTTTCCCTTAAAAGGACATTAGAAAGAACATACACCATGCCAGCACAGTAGAGTCAGGCGTTTTTCTCTTGTGCTGCACACAGCAGTCTAGGGACTGTCATCTTAGCCTCTCTCCACCCGCTCCAGCCCAAGTACAGGAGCGCAAGACCACAGAAAATGAATGTGAGAACCAGCCTGGCTTAAAAATACTGTCCCCAAAAGGAACCAATATCTTTTTTAACAGTTCCAAAAATGTAACTTTCAGATCCCTATAAGGGACATACCCATAAGAGTCACTGCACACAGGGAAGTCCCAAATTGTGGCTTACCAAGTATTCATATTCATTTACAGTAATCCCAAGTCCAGAAGCATATCAGGAGGTCTTTTTTTCCTTCAGTATGGCTGCCTGGTAACAGCTGATATTCCACCTTTATTAGGTTTCCAGGGGAACAGAACTAGAAAGTTCACCCAAGGTCAGATTTCTTTACATAGAAAGAGAAAAGATAAACCCATGGAAGTGGAATTTCTGGTTAGATGATTGCAGCTTACACACATTATGACTGTAGTTAGTAAAATTACAAAAAGAGTGAAATTAATGTTTGTGCTTACTGTTCTTATATAGGAGACTACAAAGTAGCAGTGATGGAAATTTATAGATGATTTCAGTTTCTTTATTTTCTTTAAAGAATTTTCTCAAGTGATTCCCTTTAGAAAACTGTAGATTGGCTAGAAAAGAATATTTATGTAATTTTCGGTAGAAGATCTCAGAGTGGGGCTGGCCTGTGGCTCACTCAGGAGAGTGTGGTGCTGATAACACCAAGGCCACAGGTTCAGATCCCTATGTAGGGATTGGGCCAGTTAGCTCACTTGGGAGAGCGACAACACCAAGCCAACGGTTAAGGTCCCCTTACTGGTCATCTTTTAAAAAAAACCTTAATTGGGCCGGCCCGTGGCTCACTCAGGAGAGTGTGGTGCTGATAACACCAAGGCCATGGGTTCAGATCCCTATGTAGGGATTGGGCCAGTTAGCTCACTTGGGAGAGCGACAACACCAAGCCAACGGTTAAGGTCCCCTTACTGGTCATCTTTTAAAAAAAACCTTAATTGGGCCGGCCCGTGGCTCACTCAGGAGAGTGTGGTGCTGATAACACCAAGGCCATGGGTTCAGATCCCTATGTAGGGATTGGGCCAGTTAGCTCACTTGGGAGAGCGACAACACCAAGCCAACGGTTAAGGTCCCCTTACTGGTCATCTTTTAAAAAAAACCTTAATTGGGCCGGCCCGTGGCTCACTCAGGAGAGTGTGGTGCTGATAACACCAAGGCCATGGGTTCAGATCCCTAAGAGTAATAATTTCATCAATGTCTTCCTTTCTCAGAAATCAACTTTGTGTCCTGGAACTATTTTTCTTTAAAAGGGTGGTAGTACTAAAAAAATTTTCTTTAATTAAATAATAAATTTTTTTTAAAGTTTGGTAGTAAAGAACTAGAGATGACCATCCAATGTTCAGTGTAAGCATTCAAAGATCAGAGCTGTCTGAAGATGAAATATGCTCTCTTAAAAGGCAGTGAAGTCCCCACCATTAGGTGACCTCCTGGTAGGAATTTTATGATATATATTAAAATATTGGGTAGATAGCAGATCTTGATGATATTTTAGATCCCTCATGTGAATCCTTTGATCTCATGATTCTGTCATACTTGTTTTGCATTAGTGTATGTTTGTGTGAGCACAAAGTTGAGGATTTTGAAAGTATTTTCTGTGTTATTCAGACAGGTATTTCCCCCAACCCCAAGTTATCTGGACATCTGTCTTAACCATGCCCTTTACTTTGCCTAAAGAGTATAATATTTTTACAGTATTTCTATTTCCATATATTTATCTTCATTTTTGCCACAGAATTCTAAATGCCAGTTGCCTACCATTGCAGGGAAATTGTATACAATGGAGACATTTGAAACAGAAAATAGATTTCACTTTAAGCTTAAGAACAGCCATTTTAAAGAGCATTTATATATTTCGTCAGCTTCTCACATTTGAAGCATTTTACGTAACATCAGAGGAATCACAGAAATTTGGGGGAGTTGCAAAGAATCCTTTCTTCTAATTAAAATCTGTTGGTGACTTTCAGAATGAAGCAATGACTGGTTCTCACACCCAGAACCGAGTCCTCTCTCGAATCACTCTGGCGTTAATGGAGGACACTGGGTAAGACGGCTGTGAGAATATGATAAGAATTGCTTATTGAAATGAAATTAATGTTAAGATTATAGCTTAAGAAAATGCTGACAGTTTACACTGAAGTAAAATTTACTTATTCTTTGAATCTTGTGTAGTTAACTATCCATTATCTATACCAGCTTCATTCATTTATTCAATAAATGTTTGAGGTCCTGTGGTATAGTAACAAATAGAACAAAATCCCTGATGTTATGAGATTTCTTTTTTGGGTGGCTGGCTGGTACAGATTTATTTTCTAATAAACAGACACCATGCTAATATGAAGGAAAGACTAAAGTTTTAAAATTGTAAATGAAACTGGTGATGTACAGATTCCTGGTTGTGTTTTGTTTCAATTTTTTAATTTTAATTTTAATTTTATTTTATTATTATCTTTTTTTTTTTTTTTTTTTTTTTTTTTTACGACCGGTAAGGGGATCGTATCCCTTGGCTTGGTGTCGCCCGCACCACGCTCAGCCATTGAGTGCACCGGCCATCCCTATATAGGATCCGAACCCGCAGCCTCAGCACTCCCAGCGCCGCAGTCTCCCGAGTGAGCCATGGGGTCGCCCCTTATTATCTTTTTTTTCAAGATGACCAGTAAGGGGATCTTAACCCCTGACTTGGTGTTGTCAGCACCACGCTCTCCCGAGTGAGCCAAGGGCCGGCCTTTAATTTTTTTTTTTTTTTTTGTCTTTTGTCTTTTTCCGTGTCCGGCAACGGATCGCAACCCTCAGGGTTGCCCCCGTACCGGACCGGGGACCGGCAACGGGATCGCAACCCTTGGTGTTGCTCCCGCACCTCGCTCAGCCAGTGAGCAGGAACCGGTCTGTATGTGGGATCCGAACCCTCGGGCGGGAGCGCCGCCACGCTTCCCAAGCGGCGCACTATCCAGTGTGCCACCAGGCCGGCCCTAATTTTTATTTTTTATGGTGCTTTTCTTTTTTCAGTGGCTGACCAATACAGAGGTTCCTGTTGTTTAAAGCAGTCAAATTTTCTGGAAAAATAGTGAAATACTGTTTTTAAATGGAATCTTTTACAGAGCCCCTACATATTAAACAGATGAAAGCAGAGCTGCTTTAGTTGAAGCATTATTGCCTTTTGCTCTAACAGTGCCTGAGGGAACATTTGAAAATGGAATCGAATTTGAAAATCAGTGGGAGTGGTGTTACTAACACCACAAAAATTGTTGACATTACCTTAGTTTCTGGGGGGTCAAATAGGCAGAAGGCTTTAAAAATACAGAGGTCATTGTTGACCCTCAAAACAGCTTTAATAAAAATGGAAGAGACTGATAAGTTCTCAGGCCGAGCTTAGAAGAAAGAGGAAGATATGGGTATGAAAGGGTATTATTAATATAGCTTCTTCCCTGAGAATGCAAGATGGGTGAGATCCAGAGAATCAAGAGATAATTATCTTGAATGGAAGAAGAGACACCACACTGTCCGTTAATTCAGGAAGAAAGAATAGGAGTGAGAGCACAAGTCATTTTACAGGTAGAGAAAGTGAAGTTCAGAAATTATCATCACCCTGTTACCTGTAACCTGGATTCAACAGTGATTAAGATGTTGTCATATTTGCAACGTTCTTTCTTTTATTTTCCAAATCATAGACATCAAGTCATTTCACCCCTTTATGCTCTAGCATGAGTCCAAAAATATGGACAATAGCAATAAGAAAATTAACAATAATTTTCTGATATCATCTAACAACTAGTTCATAATTATATATCCCCTTTACCTCTTTTTCAACTGGTTTGTTTAAATCGGGATCCAAATAAGATCCTGATTAATTGTTACATCTATTAAGTCTTTTAGTCTAGAGCAGTCCCTGCACACCGTTTTTCATGCTGTTAATTTATTGCAGAACCAGGTCAGTTGTCCAAAGAATGTCCCAAATTCCAGATTTGCTTATACGAGTATATTTCTTTGTTCTACATTTTCCTGTATTTCTTGTAAATAGAAGTTAGCTCTAGATGCTTGATTAGATTCAGGTTTAGCTTATTTGTTTACTTGCAAGATTACTTCATAAGTGATGTTGAGTGCATGCAATGTCTACTTTTCACACTGTGGTCATACTGTGATTGATTAGTGCATTCAGATGGTTACTGCCTGCTACCTCCATTTCAAAGTTCTCCATCAACCTTTTGTGTAACTTTTTCATCCATTAATGATTGTTTTCCAAATCAGTTAATTCTTTAAGGGTTTATACAGTGGTACTTTTCTAATTCTACCATTCTCCACTTTTATTAACTGTAATTCTGTACAGAGTTTTCCCTCATAAACCAGGGCTAATTTGTTAACCTAGAAATATAGTTTGTAACAATAAAGGTAAGACAAATAGTTAATTATGTTCTTTCATTTTGTGATTTTTAAATTTTTTTTTTATTTTTTTGTTGTTGTTGGCTGGTACGGGGATCCAAATCCGTGACCTTGGTGTTATAAGCCTGTGCTCTAACCAACTGAGCTAACCAGCCAGTCCAATTCTTTTAATTGCCAATTTTTCACTTTTTAAAAAAATTTTTTTATCTTTTTGCACCTGGCAAGTACAGTGATCCAAACTCATGACCTCCAATTTTTCAGATAAAGGGTTTGTGCCATGGGTATTTTCAATGATGTCCAGTGATTTTTTGAAACAATTTTTTTTTTTCATGAGAAGGGCTTTCGCTTTCTCTTTCAATGTTATGAAGTTAGAGCTTTTCTTATGCTTCAGACAGTTGTATTCATTATTGCTTTTGATGCTCATATTGCCCTATCGTTAGCCAATAGGAGTATTTTTCTTTGTTGGCTTCTGACTCCTTTTGACAAGACTCATTAGTTTTTGATAGTCTTCCTTGCTTTCTGGTGTGACAAGATGTACCAGGCTGATCAGCACATGCTGTATCCTAGATCTGCGCATTTGCCAGTCTTTCAGGGATCATTGGTTCCTTTTAATGGAAAAGAATGTTTACAAACCACAATCTAGTCACCGTGTTCATTGCTACTGGATTGTCATTGCTTCTATCCTTTTCAGTAGACCAAGTTAGGGAATTCATTTTTTTGAGAAGAAAAAAAAATCAGAAATTATCAAAACATTGGATTCCTTTTAGTGCCTTTATAACCCTTTCCCCCTTTATCTCTGAATAAGCAGTGGCCAGCATGAGTCATCCCACTGCCCTGTTTAACAACCCTTTTGTAAACAATGCTAGTTTTTTTAGTTTTTTTAATCACTGGACATCATTGAAAATACTCAGGGCACAAACTCTTTATTTAAAAAATTGGCGGTTAAAAGGAAAGAATTAACCATTTATCTTATCTTTATTGTTACAAACTATATTTCTGGGTTAAAAAATTAGCCCTGGTTTATGAAGGAAAACACTGTACAGAATTACAGTTAATAAAATTGGAAAGAATGGTAGGAAATGGAAGCACCGTGGAGTGTGAACCACTAGTGAAATCATGGTACCAGTGAAGTTTAAAGCATTTTTTGATTTTCTGAGGCAATACAGCAGCAACATAGATCAGATTTTTCTAAATATCTGGCTATACTTATGAATTATGGACATAGAAATTAATTTTCATATCTATGACTTCAGTGTAGCTTAACTAATAAGTTGCTTCTCCCAGTAAACGACATTATCATTCATCCATCCAGAAACCTGAGAGTCATCCTTGATCTCTCTCCACATCTCTCACATTTAATCAATCACAAATCTTGATGATTTTTAGCTCTTCAGTACCCTGGAGTCTGCCTACTTTTTTGGTCACCACTGCCTTTATCTAGGTCACTATTATCTTTTGCCTGGATTGCTATGGTAGCTTTTCAAAATCTGTCTCCATGCATATTAAGTGACCGAAGGCCTTCACACATTCTCCACAGTGTCCTTTAGAAGTTTTTATGGCATAGTGTCTCACCAAGTAAGAAATACATCATGACCAATGTATATACATATATGTATGGTGACTAAGAGCACAGATGTTGACAAAGGTGCCAAGACCATTCAATGGAAAAAGAACAGTTTTTTCAACAAATGATGCTGGGACAACTGGATATCTGCATGCAAAGTAATGAATAGCTGTGGTACATGATATGCAAAAACTAACTTAGAATGGATTGAAGACCTACATATAAGAGCTAAAACTGTAAAATGCTTAGAAGGAAACATAGGTGTAAATCTTCATGATATTGGATTAGGCAATGATTTCTTAGATATGATACCAAAGGCTCAAGCAACCAAAGAAAAAATAGAAAAATTGGACTTCGTGAAAATTGAAAACATTTATGCTTCAAAGAACACTATCAAGAAAGTGAAAAGATAACTCACAGAATAGGAGAAAATACTCGTATTTGCAATTCATCTGTCTAATAAGGGTCGAATATCCAGAATATGTATAAGAACCCTTACAACTCAACAGTAAAATAGCAATCCAATTTAAAAATGGGTGAAGGATTTGAACAGATATTTCCCCAAAGAAGATATACAAATAAGCATATGAAAAGATATTCAACATCATTAGGGAACTACATATCAAAACAATAATGAGATACTACTACACATGCATTAGAATGGTAAAAATCCCAAACACCGACAAATCCAAATGCTGACAAGGATGTAGAGCAACAGAAGCTCTCATTCGTTATTGGTGGGAATGCAAAATGATATAGCCACTTTGAAAGACAATTTGGCAGTTTCTCACAAAACTAAACAGATTCATACCATACGATCCAGCAGTCATGCTCCTTGGTATTTACCAAAATGAATTGAAAACTTATTTCCACACAGAAGCCTGCACACAGATATTTGTAATAGCTTTACTCATTATTGCCAAAACTTGGAAGCAACCAAGATGTCCTTCAATAGGTGAATGGATAAAGTGTAGTACATCCAGACAATGTAATATTATTCAGCACTAAAAAAGTAATGAGGTATCAAGCCATGAAAAGACATGGAGGAACTTTAAATGCATATTACTAAGTCAAAGAAGCCAATATGAAAAGGCTACAAAATATACAATTCCAATGATATGACATTCTGGAAATGGCAAAACTATGGAGGCAATAAAAGATAAGTGGTTGTCAGGGGTAAGTGGGAGAGAGATGGATTAATAGGCAGAGCACAGAGGATTATTTGGGCAGTGAAACTATTCTGTGTGATACTGTAATGATGGATACATGTCATTATACATTTTTTAAAACCTATAGAATGTAAAACAGCAAGAGTGAACCCTAACATCAACTATGGACTTTGGGTGATAATGATGTGTCAGTGTAGGCTCATCGATTGTGACAAATATATTCCCTCTGGTGAGGCATGTTGATAGTGGAGGAGCTTCTGAGTGTGCAGTGGGGTGGGTAGATAGGAGGTATATAGGGACTCTATGTACCTTTTACTCAATTTTGCTGTGAACCTAAAACTGCTCTAAATAAAGTCTGGGAAAAAGAAAAAAATAAAAAAGAAATGAAGTCCTAATAAATGCTGCAACATGTATATCCACCTTGAAAACATTATGTTAAGTGAAAGAAGCCAGACACAAAAGGCCATATTCTATTTCTCTGAAATGCTCAGAATAGGCAAATCCATAGGGACAGAAAGTAGATTAGTAGTTGTCAGGGGCTGGGGATGGAGCGTATATGGTTTCTTTGGGGGTGATGAAAATGTTCTGAAATTAGATCATGGTAATGGTTGCACAGCCTTGTGAATATACTAAAAAGCATTGAATTGTGCACATTACAAATGTGAATTTTATGGTATGTGAATTATACCTCCGTTTTTTAAAAAGGCACACAGACATTGAAGCGAACACCATATATTCAAATCCCAGCATTGCCACTTGTGTCTTTGCCTCAGTTTCCTCATCTGTAAATAAGGACATAACTAATACCTATCTCATAGAGTTTTATGAGGGTTAACTCAGTTAATGTATGTAAAGCCTTTAATACAGTACTTGGCACATTGTAAGTGCTAAGTATTAGCATTACATATAAAACTGAACCAAAGTCTCAAGAAATAATATTTACCCTTATTACCTACAGTGAAGTTCCTTTTTCTGTTCTACTGATTTTAAAAGACAGAAAGAAAGAACTGTTAATCAAGATCCTCGGGCCAGCCCGGTGGCGCACTGCTACAGAGCACTGCTTGGGAGCGTGGTGGCGCTCCCGCCGAGGGTTCAGATCCCACATACAAACTGGTTCCCGCTCACTGGCTGAGCGAGGTGTGGGAGCAACGCCGAGGGTTGCGATCCCATTGCCGGTCCCGGTCCGGTATGGGCGCAACACTGAGGGTTGCGATCCGTTGCCGGACACGAAAAAAGACAAAAAGGGAAAAAAAAAAAAAAAAAAAAAAACAAGATCCTCTAAGTTGGTTTCACAACTCACTGATACCACGAGGAAACCCTCTGTTTGTAATGCTCGCTTGCTTCCTCAGCTAACTCATGCTCATCCTTCTAGGTGTAGCTTAAAGTTGCTTCCTGAGAAAAAACCTTTTCCCCCAGGCTAGCTTAGGTTTCTCTATTAATATACTCCTATTAGGACTTTATACTTCTCCTTTAGAATACTCATCACGCTTAAAATGTTTTGTCTTAATATCTGTCTTCCCCACTAGTTTATAATCTTCATGAGAGCAGGAGTTATGTTTATTTATTCACTATTGTAACCTTAGCACTTAGCAAAGTGCCTAGCATATAACAATTGCTTACCCACTGTTGACTGATGGTACAAGAAGGGCTGCAAAGAAAAGATCATCAAAAAGGTCTCATGATATGTAGCTGAAGTGCCTACCTGGTGATTGACTAGCACAGTGCTGACACTATACCTTGCGCTTTTCAACCTATACTAAATATTGTAATTCCCAAGGAGGGGGATCTAATTACTTTACATTTTATCCATAGGGCTGAGGACTTCCTAACCTAGGCAGTAATAAATTACTGCTAGTATGCAAGATTAGGGATAATTTCTATCTGGATAACTTAACCTTGCTGTAATACCAAGTTAGCTAATTAATGTCACTCACATTGTAGCTGCAGAGGTTGCAGGTATTTTGGTATTGGAGTACTGGGATTTATTTCTTCAGTTTCTCTCTGAGCAAGAGAGTTCTGCTCTTTGAAAGTGGAGAACATTGGGAAGATGTTATATCACATATTTCTGCTTTTGTGTGATTTCATGGGAAGGTGGCTGGAGTGGAAGGGATGATTCTTATCATTTCCCAGCCTTTGAGTCTAAGTTTTATTTACTGTTTTGGTAATGCTAAAAGGACAAGACATAATACAGGTTAGAAACTATTTCATATGGGCCGACCCTGTGGCTCACTTGGGAGAGTGCGGCGCTGGGAGCTCAGCCGCGCTAGCACCGAGGCCGCAGGTTCGGATCCTATGTAGGGATGGCTGGTGCACTCACTGACTGAGCGCGGTGCGGGCAACACCAAGCCAAGGGTTATGAATCCCTTACCGGTCACACGCACACACACAAAAGAAACTATTTTGTATAATTTTATAACTTTTGCTAACTAATCTTGTCCCTAAGAATGAAGAAAACTAGTAAGAGTAGGCTCACTGCCTTTGATTAAATTTGTCAGGAAACTAAATCAATGTTTTATTTTTTCTGAAATTAAAGCATTTTAAAAGTCTTGGGCTTAGTATTCATTTGTCTTATTATAATGGTGTAATGTTCAGTCATAAACAAGAGCTGTATTGATAGAATATCACAGATTCAAGGTCAGAAGAACAGGAAACTAGGTCCAACTAGGTCCAATCAGATTAGGTAAAGGCTAGCCAAATAGTAATTTCACTGTTTCTTCCTCACTGTGCTCACTTCTGTTTCTACGTTCTCTTTCTGTTTCTTTGGTCCTCATTCCCCTTGTCTCACATTGTAACTACTTTCTACTCTGTGACTTCTATCACTTCTGAAAATTACAATGGAAACATGTTTGTTTTGTTTTCCAAATATAAAAAGTACCTTAACCATAAGACTGGTTACCCAGTCCCTGCTACAGTGATCCCTCTAGCAGCAATCCCTCTGAAGCACAGGCTTTGTAAATGGTCATCTCTGGTCATGGCCTCCAAAGTCTTTTTTAAGGTCCTAATTTGCTCATCGTTGAGATTCGTAATTGCTATGCTAAAGTTGCTTTTAAAATGACAGCAATAAAAAGTGCTTTGAATTATTTCCACAGCTGGTATAAAGCAAATTACAGCATGGCTGAGAAGTTAGACTGGGGCCGAGGAATGGGCTGTGACTTTGTCAGGAAGAGCTGTAAATTTTGGATTGATCAGCAGAGACAGAAGTAAGAATACATTTCCTCACAGTGTCTTTGATTACACAATTCATTTCTGATTTCGTTCTTTATCCTAAGCCTAAAATGTCAACTATTTTCAAAATGTGGTCTGAGCAGTTCAATTTCAAAATATGTGGAAAATCACCTACAGGTGCTTGGTAATAATATCATAATAAGTAGCTGCAGTATTGTTTTTAATCTTATATAAAAAGAATCCACAGTGAGGGGCCCGGAGCCATAAACATTTCTGTTTAGCTTATAATTCATAAATTTACATATTTTACAAGTTTTTTTGCAATCTCTGTCATTCTTATTGTTTTCTTCAGAGAATGCACACATAAACAAAGATGTAAATGTTGACTCAAGATCAAAGAAACTAAAGGTATTTATGGATAGTGGTTCTCAAATCTGTATACACATCATAATGACCTAGCAAGCTTTTTTTTTTTTTTTTTTTTTTTTTCCTTTTTGTCTTTTTTCATGACCGGCAACAGATCACAACCCTCAGTGTCGCGCCCGGACCGGACTGGGACCGGCAATGGGATCGCAACCCTTGGTGTTGCGCCCGCACCTCGCTCAGCCAGTGAGCAGCCGGTCTGTATGTGGGATCCGAACCCTCGGCGGGAGCGCCACCGCACTCCCAAGCGGCGCACTGTAGCAGTGTGCCACCGGGCCGGCCCCCTAGCAAGCTTTTTAAAAATACATAGTATCCAAGTTTGGGGAGAAAATTTATGTGTGTGTGTATTTGTATACACATACACATATTTAAAGAGTAGATAAACACATGTTTAAACACACATGTTTAAAGAGTAGGTAGGATCTCTGTATATTTTTCACCACATGATCTCAAAATAAAAGTTAAATATAAGGGGCTGTCTGGTTAGCTCAGTTGGTTAGAGTGCCAAAAATCAGAAGAAAGAATGATATAACAAAGAGCAGAAATCAATGAATTTGAAAACAGAAAAGCAATAGAAGACATTAGCAGAAAAACTTTAAGTTCTTTAAGAAGGTCAATAAAATTGACAAATCTCTAGAAAGAAACAGAGAAAATGCAAATTAGCACTATCGTGATTGAAATAAGATGTCACTGTAGTCCCTAAAGATGTCAAAAACAGAGGGGGAGGGCCAGTCCGGTGGCACACTCGGTAGAGTGCGGTGCTTGGGAGTGTGGTGGCGCTCCCGCCGAGGGTTCGGATCCCATATAGAGACCGGTCCACTCACTGGTTGAGCGTGGTGAGGGTGCGACACTGAGGGTTGCGATCCCGTTACCGGTCACGAAAAAAAGACAAAAAGGAAAAAAAAAAACGGGGATTTCCTCTTCCTCATTTTTAAAAACTAAAGCTGTGGGTCCCCTGAATTCCCTCCTATCCTTTGAATCATAAGCCAACATCAGCGAACTTTTTTCTGTAAAAGGTCAGAGAGTAAATATTTCAGAGTTGTTACAGTCTTTGAGGGCCGTTACAGTCTATGCCCCAAATACTCAACTCTGCTTTTTGTACAGCAAGAGACAAAACAAATGGGCATCACCATATTCCAGAAATACTTTTTTATAAAAACAGGTGTGGGAACAACAAGCAAAAAACAGGTTGTTGGCAAGATTTGACCCAAGAGTTGAGCTTGCTGACCCCTGTCATAAGTATTCAAATGTCCTACTTGTGAAACATTGAAGCCCAGAATTATTTAAAAGACAGAAGCCATCTTCTGGTACCACAGGCTCAGTCTGGCTATATTCCTAAGTTATCTTAGAGATTCCAGTGTGACCCTTCTTGAGCACAGAAGCCTGTGCTTAACCTCTGGGCTTCATCAACTGTGACTCCTCCTTCTCTGTTATTAGAAAACTAGTATGAGAAGGTATTGGTTGAACAGAGCCATACTCATTTTGAATCAGTTGAATCTATGCACACTCAAAATAAGGTTCTTTCTATGTTTTGAAGCAACTAAAACTAATAAATTACCCATCTGCCTAGCTCATTTGACAGTAATACTGGCTCTAAAGCTGCACTTCCCAATTTGGTACAACTAACCACGTGTGACTATTTAAATTTATATTTTAATGAATTAAAGTTAAATAAAATTTAAAATTCACTTCTCTTCAAGTGGTTAATAGCCATATATGGTTAGTGGCTACTGTACTGGACAGTGCAGATATACAACATTTCCATCATTGCAGATAGTTCTATTGGATGGTGCTGCTCTATAATTTGTAGGCCGTGCATCTTGAACAGCTCTGACTTTGGAGTTTTTTAAATCACTAATTTTTAACTTCTTTGTTTCTCTCTATTTATCCAAAACTCATTTTTTTTTTTTATTAATTTAAGGTAAGTGTAATGTACTCTTGTTTTAGAGAAAAAAGGAAATTAGTTTCATGGTATTAAGAAAGTGACTGAGTAAGAACTGCTGATCATATTCTTTGAAAATTTTATCATGGAAATTTATAAAATTGCCTTATATGAAAATTTCATAAAAATAGTGTAGACAGTGGAAATTATATTTATTGAGTAACTTGTATGTCCTAAGCACTGAGTGCTTTTGTAGTTGAGCCTCAGGAAATTTAAGTAAATACCAAGTAAGTGGCTGGCATGGATATTTGAACCCAAACCTGTGTGATGACTTCAAGACTTCTCCTTTCCTGTCACACTGTGCTGCTTTAAGTTTACTGAAGACTATTGTAGGTATTTTACATGTTTTATCTTAAGAAGCTCTAATTCCCTAAATATGTTTTTTGATATACTATGTTAATTTAAATGAGTCAAGTATCAATCTTTCTTAAAAATGAAATCTAATAGAGGCCTTTTTCCTTGACAAACATGTGAGAGAAGTGGAAAAATACCAGTGATCCTATTACAATTTGGCAGACCAGTCTTAGTAGGATTTCTATTACTTAGAAATACTGCAATTTCATTTACAACATTACTATTAGGACATTCAGACAATTTTTAGATTATAAATTATCAATTTTGATGACATCAGAATTACAGGTTTATTTGAAGGTTATTTTTACAGGACAATGCAACAGATTCTGATATCTTTTGAGAGTTTACGAAACCCCTTTTTTCAAATTATACACCCAGGACTAGATTTAACAGAGAACAGAACAAGTTGGTAACAATTAGGAATATTTACACAATGTTCATTTTGCACAGGAAAAGAAGATTGTCTTGTGAATGTTTTCAATTTAACAAATTGTCAGATAAGACTCCTTAAACTAGATTATGGCATAGAAAAATTTCAATCTTTGTAGCTGCAGAGCAGAGGGGACATCACCTCCATTTGGTTTTGAGACTCTAATGATGATTTTTTGGGGGGAGGGTGGCTGGCCACTATGGGATCCAAACCCATGACCTTTGTGTTAATGAGGCTGCACTCTAACCAACTGAGCGAACCAGCCAGCCCTATTTAATTATGAAGATTTGTATTTTTAGACCAGGATCTGTATTTTTTTTTTTTTTTCAGGTGGCCAGTATAGGGACCCGAATCCTGAACATTGGTGTTATAACACCATGCTCTAAGCAACTGGCAAAAGTGGGGCTGGCCAGTTAGCTCACTTGTTTAGAGCATGGTGTGAGGGTTCGGATCCTGTACTGGCCAGCAGCAAAATAAATAAATAAAAGCAAAGCAGGTCTGCAGAACTATTTTACTTGCAAAAGTGAAGAAAGATAATAAAGATTTGTTTGTTTTGCAGCTGGCTGGTTTGGAGATCTGAACCCTTGACCTTGGAGTTGTAACACTGTGCTCTAACCAACTGACTAACTGGGGGATTTTACTTAATAACAGTGAAATAATGTTAGAATGCTTCTAGCATTAATCTTCTACATCTACATTAAACATTTCCTTTTACTCCTTGAAAAATAACTTTATAACCAGATTCAGCAATGAATTATAAACTATTAAAATATATCGAGGTTATAATTGAAAAGACAAGCTCTGTAATGGACTCACAATATTTTCTTTAAAATTTGATACCATGGTGCTTATCTTCATGTGCAGGAGGCAGATGTTGAGCCCTTACTGTGACACGCTCAGAAGTAATCCATTGCAGTTAACTTGCAGACAGGACCAGAGAGCAGTTGCAGTGTGTAACTTGCAGAAGTTTCCTAAACCTTTACCACAAGAGTATCAGGTAACACTTGTTTTGGGGACAGTTTTAGGAATCAATTTTTTAAAAAGTAGTCTCCATTTTGAATTAGAAGAGTGAATTCTTTTTTTTTTTATAAGATGACCGGTAAGGGGATCTTAACCCTTGACTTGGTGTTGTCAGCACCACGCTCACCCAGTGAGCTAACCAGCCATCCCTATACAGGATCCGAACCCGTGGCCTTGGTGTTATCAGCACCACACTCTCCTGAGTGAGCTACGGGCCGGCCCATGAAGAGTGAATTCTCTTAAGTTTTTCAATTTATAAGACCTGTTTGTTTTTCATAAGTTAGAAAAAACAAGAACTCCTCTATTTCTTTACAGCTTAATGTGCTAATTCATAGCAATTAGTCACTACCAATACCTTGTAATAATGGCAGGAGGTATTTAGAATGTTTGCCTTGATCTATTTTAAAACTGTTTGTATTTCTTTCTAATTGATTCCAAATCTTCATGTTTAAATTCCTCTAATTTATGCAAAAAACAAAATTATTTAAAGAAAATAACTTAGGTTCTGAAATCCAATTAATTGGAAGACTTGGAAGTTCTGCTTGAGAAAAATTTGATTCATGAAATCTAAAAGATGAGGGAAATGGTCCCACATGTCCAGTTGGAATCTCTGATTAGAACTTTAAGTTTTTTGTTGCCATGGCTATCTGTCAAAAGCCTCAGCTCCACCTGCCATTTACAAAGGAACCTTTAGGCAGAAATGATATCTCAGAAACCATTTTTAAAATGGTAGCTGCTAAATTTTGAGCTTTCTACACATATTTATGACCCCTCTAGTGCTTGAGACACCATAACATGGCAACTGTATATCTAGGCATAGTAATATAACTGAACAAGTTGGTGTAAAATGTGGAATCTTTAATATCTATCTGGTACCTTCCTCCTTTGTGTTCAAAGTATTTTATGTACAATCTCATTTATTTTCTCAGATTTTAACTTTTTCAATTTTGTCAAAACCATATGAATTAAGTGTCCTAAAAACACTTCAAATACATTAAATTTACAATGTCTTAATTGTATTCATTAGTTTTGTCTTTTGTCAACTCTTAAAACTCTTCCTTTTGCTTGGTGTAATTTTATTTCATCCTTTTTCAACAGTCAAATTTGTCAATGTAATAATTAATTTAGACTAATTTACTCACTGTGCTTATTTCTAAAACTATAGGAACTTCAAAATATAGTATCTTGTGTTATATAGCCTTAGAGCGTTGCTATAAATTGCCTTTGGACTTTGATTTGATTAACAGAATGTTTCTTACCCTCCTGTCTTCCCAATAATTTTTTTGTAGTACTTTGATGAACTCAGTGGGATACCTACAGAAGATTTGCCTTATTATGGTGGTTCAGTAGAAATTGCTGACTATTGCCCTTTCAGTCAGGAATTCAGTTGGCATTTAAGTGGTGAATATCAGCGCAGCTCAGATTGTAGAATATTGGAAAATCAACCAGGTTAGTAGTCTATTGAAATGAAGTGTTTTATACGTATTAAGATTATATATCAGCAATATAAAATAGTGGTTAAGGGCACAGATCTGACTGCCAGACTGTTTGAGTTTGTGTTATAGTTCCACTGCTATCCATCTGTAAGAAGTTACTTAACTTCTCTGTGCCTGTTTTCTCATCTGTACAGTGGGGATAATAATACTCATAGAGTTTGTACAGAGTAAATGAATTAATATAGTAAGTGCTTAGAACTATGCCTGACACAGAAAGGATCGTTAGCTATTAGATACATATGCACACACTACTTTTTAGTGTAATACCTTATGTCTTCATGGCACTTTTCACTTGCAAAGCATTTTTATTTTTATCATTTCATTTTATTTTTCTAGAAACCTTATGAAAGACTTAGGGAAGATATTATCGTATTTCACAGATGAACAGACACTAAATGATACAGTTAATTGACGTCAGTGCAAGATCCTACAGTGCAGGGCTCTCTATATTAAAACACCTTAGATAACCTATTTTTTTCCCTCTCTTAGGGAGTGTGCATTTTCTATAATTTAAAAGTAACATGTCATTCTTTAGGTATCAAAATAATGTTGTTGTCTCATGGCCAGTCAGATATACAATTGCCGTGTGGTATTCATGGGGCATTGGTTCCAGGACCCCCTGTGGACACCAAAATCTGCAGATGGCCAAGTCCCTTACATAAAATGGCATAATATTTGCATATAACCTCCCATATATATTTATGTGTGTGTGTGTATATGTATATATATATATATATATATATACATATATATGTGTGTGTGTGTGTGTGTATATATATATATATATAAAATCCTCTTGTATACTTTAAATCATCTCTAGATTACTCATAATACTTAATACAATGATACAATGCCTACACATCACTTCATTCAAGTGGATTCAAAGATAGTGCTCAGCATGCAGCAAATTCCAATTTTGCTTTTTGAAACTTGGTGGAATTTTTTTCTTCTGAATATCTTCCATCCAGAGTTGGTTTACTCCACGGATGCAAAACCCACACATATGGAGAGCTGACTATAATGCCATATTATTTATTTTCTTTTAATATATATAAATGAACAGGACAGCAAAGAAATCAACCGTATAGCAATTGGGTATTCTGCAGTAATAGTTATAGCTCATACTACTTTGTAAATAAAAATATTCTTACATCTGATATGTTAATAAAGAGCAATAGTTTTCTCTCTGTGGTCATCAAAATTTTTAATCTGGTCTTTCTCTACCCCCCCCTTCCATATTTTATTATAGACTAAATTATTTAAATTTTAAATTTCCATGATGTTTTAACTTTTTATTTTTTAACCTAGCAGATTTAACTGGACTTCCACAATCAATTTTTCCATCACTCATCTATTTAGTAAATGTCCTAAAGATTTATAACTGCTCAGCAGTTTCATGTTAAAGCAAAAGAAACAAGTCTGTCAGTGATGTATTTGCCAAAGATGTACCATCAGATTTTATTGTTTTAGAGCCGGGGTTGGCAGTCTTTTTTTTTTTTTTGTAAAGGACAAAATATAAATATCTCACGTTTCGCATATCATACAGTGTCTGTAACAAGTCTCTGCTGCTGCAGTGCGAAAGCAGTTATAGACAATATGTAAATGAGTGGGTGTGTCACGTTTGGGCCTGAGGGTTGTAGTTGCCTGAACCCTGTTTTAGACACTCATCACTGTGCTTTTCAAAGACTTTGAAACTCATAAATAAAAGAAATATAGGATTCTGTTTTATTCTGTTGCACATTTTCATTATTACCTTGTATAATTAAGATTTTTCAGAGCTGACATAAAATAAAATATTTATTTTTATAATATTTCAAAGTGGGCTAGTTGTGCACTCTGTTTTCAACAGATGAAACTTGTATCCTTGTTAGTATAGTGATGAGTAAAAAAGAAAAAACATAAAACTTGTTCTATAGAGTGTCAAGAGAGCAAATTATTGCTAGGATTTATGAACTTCATGCCTTTGTCCATTAGGTATTGGAGGTCATTTATTCCACCCCATATCTCTGCAGGTTTGTGCTTAGCCTGAGACCAGACCACCAAGTTATTTATGGGCCTCCAGGAGATGGCAAAAGTTGAAGATATAAGAAAGTTTCACAAAAGTTGCAACACCCCAAAAAAGCCTTCATTATACAAATCATTTGGCCTTATCCTATCATGGGTCACTTGGAGGTGACTCTTGTTGAGGTCACTAGTGAAAGTGATCTTTACCTTGGCATCTAGTCATCTAGTGATTTTTTTTTGGCAGCTGGCCAGTATAGGGATCAAACCCTGGACCTTGGTGTTATCAGCATCATGCTGGAACCAGCTGAGCTAACTAGCCAGCCCCATCTAGTGATTTTTAGTGCCAGTTCCTCTATATATCTAACCTAGATACTTTGGGCCCAGTTTTATTCCCTTGTTTCTGATATAGTAATTTTCTCCCACTAATTCCTTTATTGAGAACCCAGGTTGAGTTTGGAGTCCTGTTTATCTCAATGTTTTTAAATTTAAAAATTCCATTAAACATGTTTGATTTTTAAAGCAACTTTTTATCATAAAAACATTGAACATTTGTTCATTGAGCCAAAAATCAATTTTAATGAGACTTTTCTGGTTTGCTTTAGAAATCTTTAAAAACTATGGTGCTGAAAAGTATGGTCCTCATTCAGTTTGTCTAATCCAGAAATCTGCATTTGTCATGGAAAAGTGTGAGAGGAAGCTGAGTTATCCAGACTGGGGGAGTGGATGTTACCAGGTAAATTCCATGTTCGTTAATAGTTATGCCAAATATTATGTAATTTTATCTCATTATATGGTTTTAATATTTTTAAATGTATTTTTTATATTTTTATATATTTAATTTACTGATCAATACTTTAACTTATCTTACAAGTGAACGGATATGATGTGGTGGGGAGGGAAGAAAAGGAGGGGGGAAAGAAGAACAGGTAAAGGGACACGAAAATCAACTACAATGTATATTGAGAAGTTAAAATTTAAAAAAATAGATAAACAAATAAATAGATACTTTAACTTATCTTGTTTATGTAAATATTAATTTGGATGCTTGTGCATTGTCATTTCTTTAATATAAATTGTCTTTCTGTATTTGTTTAAAAATATATATAATTGCTATATATCGGTAAGTTATATAATAATTTTACTTCTGGGAATATGTCTTAAGGAAATAATGGTAAATATATAATTTTGTTCTTGAACAAATATTACTTTATAATGGAAAAAATTTTAATTTTATCTCAATAGTCTGAGCTTGTGTTATAAGAATTAATAAATCAGAACTGGCTGGTTAGCTCAAATGGTTAGAGCATGGTGTTGTAACACCATGATCAAGGGTTCAGATCTTCTTACTGGCCAGCCAGCCAAAAAACCAAGAGTTAATAGATCAGGGCTGGCTGTTTAGCTCAGTTGGTTAGGGTGCAGTGTTGTAACATCAAGTTCAAGGGTTTGGATCCTGCACCTACCTGCCACAAAAAAATAAATAAATAAATAAATAAATCAACTGCTGATTAAATAGGTTTTGAGGGGGTTTTTTCTTTGAAATTAGAAATCCAACAGGGGGGGGAAATGCTGTTTTCTTAATTATCTTATTTGCATATTTGCTATTAAATGGCTGTATCACCTTATTAAGAACTTATCAAGATACTGGCATTCATTCTATAACTTGGGTGCATCCAACTTAATGAATATTCCATACTCTAGTAATGGATGTCAGGAAGGTCAGTGTGATCCTGAAAATTAAGAATAAGCATGTTTTGTGTAATTCCAGCTGCAGGAGCTAAAAAGGCTTTTATAACTGGAAATTTAACTATTATTTTTAAAGTTACTTATAAAATTAACTTTATTTTTGGTAACAGCTTTATTGAGATGTACTCACATTTCACAGACCATACAATTCATATAAAATTAACTTTTAAACCTTACAAAAGATAATGAGAAATAAATATATATTATATATATATGATTTTTTTTTTTGTAGCTGGCATGTACCGGGATCTGAACCCTTGACCTTGGTATTATCAACATGGTGCTCTAACCAACTGAGCTAACCAGCCAGCCCATAGAAATAAATATTTTCCAGCTGTAATCTTCTGACAACTGTTATCCATCAATCTCTTTCCAGTAAATTCTATTAAAGATTTATGTATTGATTAATTACCTAGTTTTGACCTAATTGTCATCATACTACATAATTTTGTTTTGCTGCTTTTACTTAGTACATTTTTATGGGGGACAAAACACCATTTCCAAAATTTTTCCTATAGTAATTCTTACTATTCTTCATGGCTGTAGAACATTGCATCATTTAAAAGTATCGTAATTTGGGATGTCACATCCCTGTTTTGTATTGAGTTTACTTTCAAAAATACTTACATAAGTATATTTACATATTTTACTTTTTTAAATTTATTTTTTAAATTTATTCTTTGTTGAGTTGCTTTTGTTTTTTGTTTTCTTCATAAATAGACTTTATAGTGGTCCCCGTTTATCTGCAGGGTATATGTTCCAAGACCCCCAGTGGATGCCTGAAACCTCAGGTGGTACCAAACCCTATATAGGCTATGTTTTATTCCTGTATTACATACATACCTGTGATAAAGTTTAACTTACAAATTAGGCACAGTAGGAAATTAATAACAATAATTAATAATAAATGGAACAACTATAACAATATAATGTAATAAAAGTTATGTGAATGTGGTCTCTTGCTCTCTTGCTCTCTCACTCTCTTAAAATATCTTATCATACTGTACTTACCCATCTGTTGACTGCGGATAACTGAAAACATGGGTAAGGGGAAGAACAGTATTTTTTAGAGCAATTTTAGGTTCACAATAAAATTAAGTGGAAGATACAGAGAGTTCCCATATATCCCCTGCTCTGCACATGCACAGCCCTCCCCACTATCAACATCCTGCACCACAAAGGTATATTTGTTACAACTGATGAACCTACACATCATTATTACCCAATGTCCATAGTTTACATTAGGATTCATTCTTGGTGTTATATATTCTACGGGTTTTGACAGATGTATGACATCACCCCACAGCATTCTGCCCCTGGCCCCCAAAGTTCATGTCCTCCTCACAGAAAATAAATAAATGAATAAGATAAATGAATTTGTCCATAAGATAAATGAGTTTTTGAAGCAGACTTTGTTAATAAGTTAAGGATTGCCTATTTGTGGTTAAATAATTGCCAAGATTAATATAAAAATAAACGAAGTGAAAAACAGGATGACATACTTCAGGTGAAAGTTTGAAGGGAAACTTTATTATCTCTGTATAAAACACGCTTAAATGTACGTTTTAATGACAACTCTTTATGTTCTTAACATATTCTTCCCTATTGAAACTGGGATCATGGATCTTATTTGTCACCTTTTGTGCTACTAGCACCTTTTCATATGAATTTTTTAAGAAATAATTTTTTTTTTATTGTCTAAGTAAGAAATTCACATGGTTAAAAATTCAAAATAATAAAAGAATGTACAGGTTGCAGGAAAAGCCTTCCTCCCATTCCTGTCCTCCAGTCACTTATTTCCCCCTTTGGAGGGAATTAACATTATCAGCTTTTTATATCCTTCTAAAAATAAATTCTGTGCAGACACAAATATATGAGGGATCCTCACAAAGTTCTTGGAAATATTTGTATTATCGTTTAATTCTATTTTTCTACTAACTTTTTGAAGTACCTTTGTATATTATTATTTCAATTTTTTTTACACAAATAGTAACAAGTTACGCATACTGTTCTGCAGTGCGTATTAAAAAGTCATTTTTAATATTATCTGACTAGTTTCAGCCCTATGTCTGAACTGGCTATAGGACATCACAATTTGGTTGTACTTAGGTCATTCCAAATTCAGTTCATCCAAAATTTGTTTACAATCCTCTTCCAAACAACTCTGCATCTCAGTTATCCTGCTTCCAGCACTGTTACCAGTCAGTCTCTCAGACTAGAAAACAAAGTGATATTTTTCTACTCTGTTCTCTAAAGACAGATCTGTAAAGAGTAAATCTTTAGATTGTTCTTCTATTGTAATCTCTTGTATCCATTTTATTTTAGGTTTGCCTTCATCATTTCACAGTTTCCTTTGTAGTTTCCCTATTTTCTTTTTTTTTTTTTCAAAAGATGACCGGTAAGGGGATCTTAACCCTTGACTTGGTGTTGTCAGCACCATGCTCAGCCAGTGAGCGAACCGGCCATCCCTATATGGGATCCGAACCCTTGGCCTTGGTGTTATCAGCACCACACTCTCCCGAGTGAGCCACGGGCCAGCCCGTAGTTTCCCTATTTTCATTCCATAACCAAATTGATCCTTTTTAAATTTTTATTTTTTGATCAAGAAATTAAAAAAAAAATTTAGAGCGTGGTGCTAACAGCAAGGTCCAGGGTTTTATTCCTGTACTGACCAGCTGCCAAAAAAAAAAAAAAAGAAAAGAAATTTAGTTTTGATCAAACTTACACGTCAGTAGTTTGAGTCAGATTTGTCATCTTCTTTCAAAAAACTGCAGTCCTTGGTATTACTTCCCTAACGTTAATAGCTTATTCCCAGAGGTATCACTTTCAATTTGTAGCTGTTTGGTTGTATTGGAGGGGATTTTGGGGGGGAGGGGTAGTATTTGCTTTCTTATTTATAAAAATTTTATTCTTTATAATGTTTCAATTTCAGGTGTTATCTGTTGACTTTGGAAGATGAGCACTTAGGTCTTTCACCCCCTCCCTCCACTATGTTCACTTTATTTCTTGATCCTCCCCGTGGTAATTTTGGATAGATAATTTGGATACGTTACTATGACTGTATAATGTGGAGCTGTGTAATATTCAGTGATTAATTTTCCAATTCTCCTCAACACTTTGTATTTAGAACTTAGTTTCAAACTCTTCTCCCAGTTGGGCTCATCTCCTTTTTTTTTTTTTCAGGTGGCTGGCCAGTATGGAGATCCAAACCCGCCACCTTGGTTTTATAAGGCTGTACTCTAACCAGCTGATCTAACCAGTCAACCCCTTCATCTCCTTTCAGTACAATTAGATACTTAGGTATTCTTTCAATTTATCTTGAGAAAATCTCTTCTGGAAATTTCTGACCTGCGCTAATCTAGACTAGATAATCTTTAGATTTGCAATACAGCTTTCATCTTGGGATCTCCAGTCGTGATCATCCTTTGCCTCTCTCTTGAATTGGATCCCCTTCTTCGTGGATTTTGTATCATATGCTTTCTTGGTTTCTTTTTTCATTTTAGTGGAACATATCTCCTAGTGGATTTTTTTCTTACTTTTTTTTTGGCAGTTGGCCACTATGTGTTGCTTTGCCTCACATGGATTTGTCACCTCTCTTCCCCTGGGTGACAGAGAAACAAAAAGGATTATGCAAAGCCCATTTCCTCTGAGCAGTGAGACACCCGGAAAGGGTTAACTTCCTGGAACCCTCAAGAGAAAGGCATTCCTCCTTTGGGAAATTAACACTGAACTGGGGTTCTGTCTCAGTATTTATTTTCCAGGACAGAAAGTTACAGAAAAAGAACATAGGTGGGGTTATGGCTAAGTATAGTTTAAGAATAAAGGCTGGTAACATCAGTGAAATAACAAAGTGATATTCCATAATGGAATTTGCAAAAAGTTAAGTCGATCCACTAACAAAAGTTTGTTCTTAGCAAACATTTTCTTTCCCTACAGCAATTTCCTTAGTACGTTTACATAACAGTTAAGTAAGGTTAACCTGCACCAAAGACATCTACCCTTTGAGCCAGCAATTTTGCTGTTACAATTCTATTTCTATATCAGAGGCTTTAGCCTGGGGAAAGTTTCCTGTCTTTTGCAAGGTTAACATGTCTATATATAATTTTTTTAAAGTTAGGTTAAACCTGAAACTACAGGGCTTTGGAAACTAGGCCCTATGAAATACATTTGCTTTATAAATGTTAGTACTCCACAACTATGGGATCCAAACCCGTGATGTTGGTGTTATAAGGCTGCGCTCTAACCAACTGAGCTAACCAGCCAGCCCTCCTACTGGATTTTTGAGAAGGAATATATGAGAGAGAAAAATTTTGAGATCTTGCATGTCTGAAAGTGTCACTATTCTATAATTATACCTGATGGTAGTGTAAGGAAGGCAAAACTTCACCCTCTTAGGGGTCTCTGACTGGACCTGAGAATTAAATTGGCATAAGACTGATTAAAAGGAGAAAAGCATGCAAATTAATTCAATATAAGTTTTATGTGACACGGGAGCTCTCATGAGGAAATGAAGACCCAAAGAAGTAGCAAAGCCTATGTGCTTTTATACTAGATTGAGCAAAGGGAGGCAGTTACAGAAAAGTAACTAAAATATATGGGGAGGCTAAAGGAAGATAAGTATTTTAACAAAGTCTTTATATAGAATTCTCTTGCTTTGACTTTCTGTCTCTGGTGATAAGAATATTTCTTCTGTCCTGGAACAAGGAGAACATCTCTCATGTGAGAGTTTTATCTCCTGCTTTTGGGAAGAAAAGGGGAGGTCAGAACATTCTAATTGTATCTGCAGCTTTTAAGCGCTTTTACCTCTAAATAATCCTTATGCCAAAATGGCATATTTCTGGGTAGCATATTCTGCCATTTTTTAAATAGTTTGGCTGGGTATAGCTTTCTTTTCGACGGTCATTTTCCATCAGAATTCTGAAGGCATTTTTCCTTTCTGTCCTAGTTCTCAGTATCATTCTGATTATTGATTGTATATAATTTTTTCCTTCATCTCTGAAAGCTGGTAAATTATTTTTTAACTCCTCAAACCATCTCCCACTATTATGAAATTTAATGGATTGGGTCTGTTTTTGGTGATCTTTAATAGCCTGTTCATATTCAAGAGATCTTGAATATGAAAGAGCTGAAAGACAATTTGAGCATGTACTTCAGGCCTGTTGACCTTGGTCTTCACTATATGGCTTTCCTTCCAAAACCTTTGATATGTGTATCTTGAGGGGTTTTCCTCTTGGGCTGGTCAGATTTCTCAGAGGAAATTTCTAATATCCGGTCATAGCATTTGTATGCGTAGCTGTCAGTGTTCTAGGAACTAAGTTTTGAATGCTAAAGGGTCTCAACATTTAATATGTAAACTTTTATTAGAGCCCTATTTTCAGAATGGCATCCCAATCCTCACCTGTACTTGGTTTCCCCCAGAGCAGAATCCTCTGTTTTATCCTTTCCAAAAAATAAGTCTGCAGTATGCAGGATTAGGAAGGAATAGTGGCCCTGCTCATAGTGAAGGAGAGGAATCCTGGGATCTGTTTCTTAAATAGATTTTAATCCTTCTAATTGTAGCTCTTACTTCCTGGTTCCTGGTACCAGCAATTCCTGAGCCTTCCCTGTGTTCTGTAATGCAAATCAAGTTGCTTCTTGGCTTTCCCTCTTGCTTGATTTTGGGGGGTGGGGAGGGGTTTGTTTTTGTGGTTTTTGGTGGCTGGCGAGTTCTGAACCCTTGACCTTGGTGTTATAACAAATGCTCTAACCAGTTGAGCTAACCGGCCAGCCCTGCTGCTGGATTTTGATTCAGCTTTCTTGAGTCTGCTACTACTTGTACATCTACCCTATCTGCCCACACATAATTCCCAGAATTTCATAATGGGAGTGCTTATACTTCATCAAGAGAGTTTTCCTCTTGCCCTATCAACACTCTCATAATTCTTATCTCTAAACCATGTGCATTTTATTTTCCAACCTGTAACATCTGCCTTATTAGGATCCAAATCCTGTGTACATCTTTAGGATATAAAAGCTCTTTCTTCCATGAAACTTTCTAATATTTATTGCTCTTGTTTCCACCATTTACTTTTAATCATAAAACAGTGTGGCACTATTAATTTTTTAGAAAAAATATTTATATCCCATCCATCTTTCCTCAATTAAAGTTGCTAGAGAGCAGGCACTATCATGGACTTCTTTGGTATCCTTTTCATCACCAGCCACAGTGCTAACTCAATTTTACTTAAAAGCATACTTTCATTGCAGTGTAGCTGTGGTGATACTTACTAGACATGGGTCATTGAATAACAGACTTGCGGAAGGGGTCACGCTTTGTTGTTTTTTGTTTTCTTAATAGCTTATTATAACTTAAATTTCCAAATGAGTGTTATATTTCAACTTGATTGCTATGGGTTGATTGAATTGTGTACCCAAAGTCCATATATTAAAAGCTTAATTCCCACCGAATCTGTTGAGGGTGGGAAATCCAATTATGGTAATTGAAAGCTGGGGCCTTGAAGAGGTGATTAGATTGTAGGACCATGCAGTAGTGAATGGGTTAATAATGGTGGCCGGGGCATGGATTGGAGGAGAGTGAATGAAGAGGTTAGTCTCTCTCTGCTCCACCACTTTTGCAATGTGGTACTCTGTTGTCACTTCACCACCTCAAGGCAATCACCAGCCATGTTCCCTGGACTTTGGACTTCCCAGCCTAAGAAACTGTAAGCAATAAATTTCAATATCTGAAAAATCACCCAGTTGCATGTATTTTGTTATAAGCAACAGAAACGAACTAATACATTAAGTGATGATAGATTTCTTTCAAAAATGCCACCATCATTCAAATATACTTTTTAAACTCCTCTTTGCTTTTAGAAGTACTTTAATAGCTAAGAGAATCGGTCTTAGTAATTTTGTATCACATGTATGTTTAACCTTGTGTAACCAGTGTAATCAACTACCTTTAGCAGACTTGGTTTTTGGCAACTTTGGGCTATTTCCAAAAATCACTTGCAAAGTAAAAATTTGCTACCAGCAGACATATTTAGAAGCATGCACTGGCTTTGAAGTTAGTCCCAAGAGAGAAGTTCCAGAAATATTTATAATGGAGTAGGCTGGGCTGGCCGGATAGCTCACTTGGGAGAGTGTGGTGCTGATAACACCAAGGTCAAGGATCCGGATCCCTGTACCGGCCAGCTGCCAAAAAAATAAATAAAATGATATGAAGTAGCATAATTGAAATTAATGTGAAGTCTTTGTAGAAAACAACTTTGAAGAAGACATGGTAATTTTTAAATGCTTTAATGTGTCTGCTTTTTATAGTTGATTTCATTAGTTATCCTTTGCAATTGAGATATGAGTCTTGCCTTTAAAAGATGTTACTAGTCTGGATAAAATCACTGTGACTGTTTTTATCTCTGAGCAGAGGATCTTGGGTAGGGAGAAAGAATGAAGAACTTTTACTATGTACAGTTCTGTACTGTATGCTTTTTTTTTTTTTTTTGGTCTAAAATTATATATATTATTTTTAAAATTTAAAACAATAAAACTTTGGCAAAAATTTAATGACTTATAGAGAGATTGGCTGTTTGACAGAGATTTCAGCTGAAGTATATAAGGATACTGGAATCTACAGAAATATTGTTTGTAACTTGGCTTCAGGGGTCTGTGAATTCAAATTGTATTCAAAGCTGTGTATGTGTTCCCTTGTATTTTTTAGGAAAAGTGTTCATAGCTTTCATCAGATTCTTAAAAACATGCTAGGCTCAAATTTAAGACCTAATACCACAGAGTGAAATTCTTTTAGAACCTAAATAACTTACCCTCTCGATATGAGGTTAAAGATATGCCCTTGTCCCAAATTGTGCTTTATAACCAATATTTTTAGTAAATTTTAGTACATTTTCCCACAGTTAAAGGAGAAATCTCATATCCTAGAATCTTACTGACCAGAATTTTTTCCCCCCTATTTAAAGGTTTCTTGTTCTCCTCAAGGTCTGAAGGTTTGGGTCCAAGATACTTCATATTTGTGTAGTCGAGCCGGACAGGTCCTCCCTGTCAGTATTCAGATGAATGGCTGGATTCACGACGGAAACCTGCTTTGCCCATCATGTTGGGACTTCTGTGAGCCCTGTCCTCCAGAAACAGATCCTCCAGCTGCTAATCTGACCCGAGCTTTACCACTGGGTGAGTACTCTCTATGGTCAAAGTAAAGAGGGAAAAGTAAAGTGAGGACTTTTCATATAAGATGTTGAAAATTCCCTTTAAGGGAGCTCTAAAACAGGTTGAGCTTCTTCTCTTCTGACAGGGAAAATATTCATTCCCACCATCATTAGAAAGCTAAGGTAGATAAACTTGACGCTTCTATTCAGTAAGAGCAAGGGCAAGGAAACTTTCTGTGTCAAGAACCTCTGACTTGCACAGAGTAATTCATTGAAGGTCACAAAATGTGAATGTTTTATCCATTCATTTTGAAATTAAGAGTAAACAAAATTCTGTTCATTAAATACAAAAAAATTTAAATCTATTTTAGTTTTATCCTAACCAGGTGAGGTGAGAGTGAGGGAAAGACACTGGAAAAGATACTCAAAAAAGCAATTTAACAATAGTAACAAAATTAAGTCATCCTATCAAGTTCACATTAGAAGTAAAAGCTAACTGAGCATATTTAATACTACATTTACTTACATGCCCACAAAGAAGAGAACGATGAAAGGAGACACAAAAATACACACAAAGTGAGATAGAAAGACAGAGCCCGGCAAAGACAAGGTGGCTTTCGTTGAGGGATATTATGCCAGATATTACTTGACTTATGATGGAGTTATATCCCAATAAATCCATCATAAGTTGAAAATATTGTAAGTCAAAAGTGTGTTAAATACCCTGATAGACATATAAAAAATATGATAAAAAATACCCTAACTCATCGTAAAGTCGAAAAATTGTTAAGTAGAACCATTGTAAATTGGGAACCATCTGTACTTATTCTGTGAGACTTCAGAAAGTAAAATTAGGATGAATATATTGAAGTCGTAAGGAGATCTATTCCAGTTAAATCCTTTAGAGCCAGGAGAGGAATGGAAAGGACTGCCTTGAAAAGAATATGTTCCCCATTATTGAAGGTGTTTGAACTGAGGCTAATGATCCATTGCTAAGAGTTATAAAAGCAGAATTGATGAATTCTCGGGCTGGCCAGTTAGCTCAGTTGATTAGAGTGTAGTGCTGATAATAACTAAGGTCCAGGGTTCAATGCCTATACCAGCCAGCTGCCAAAAAAATAAAAATGGAATAATATAATTTATAAATTCTCAAAGCTTTGATTTAAATGACCTATGAGATTCTTTGGCAGTTTGACATTTTTAGAATATGGACAATAAAAATCTTATTCAATGTTTCATTTTCTCAACTGGAGGTATTTTTGTATGGAACTACATTGCCCTTTCCCCAGGATTTGGGAAAGAAAGTTAATTTTATTTATTTTATTTATTTTATTTTTTTTATTTTTTATTTTTTAAAAGATGACCAGTAACGGGATCTTAACCCTTGGTGTTGTCAGCACCATGCTCAGCCAGTGAGCGAACCGGCCATCCCTATATGGGATCCGAACCCGGGGCCTTGGTGTTATCAGCACCGCACTCTCCCGAGTGAGCCACAGGCCGGCCCCGGAAGTTAATTTTAGAGGTAAGCTGAATGTCACCTTCTATTTTCAACCAGACTGTGGAGATTAGTGCTTGTGTTGGTGGTCATTAAGACTATCCCCAGGTTCATTGGTGCACTAGGAGGACTCACAGGACTCAGCTGCTTGTCATATTCATGGCTTAGATTTGGTAAAGCGAAAGGATGCAAAGCAAAATCAGCAAAGGGAAAAGGATCATGGGGTAAAGTCCAGAGGAAGCCAGTTCCCAGACAACAGCTCAGGGCCACCTTGCAAGCAGAACTTGCTAACAGTAGCAGTCTCAGCCCTGCAATGTTACTTTTTTCTGCATAATACTACAGTTAGCTGAGTTTTCTACAGTTACACTAGTAATGACACAATAATTTGACATGATATAAATCTTAGGTCACTTGATGTGGTATACAGTAAATGTAATGTTAAGTATGCTGTTAACTTTTACTTTCAGTGTGAAGCTGGTAGGATGACTTAATTTTGTCATTGTTTTTAGATTGCTTTGGCTAGAATTAGAGAGCTAATGGTCCATAAATATATGGTTCTAATGGAGTTCCATCCTTAAACCTAATCTTTAAATTTTTAATCCCAGTTAAAATTCTTTAACTGTAAGAAACTATCACCATCTCATCATCAAAGAGATGAGCAGGGATTCAGACCATTAGTACTTAGATTTGAGATAAAGGGAGAGTTACCTTCAGCTGATACAGGGGTAGAAATCTTAGGAGTACAGGAGAAGAATGTGTAGGAATAAGGAGAAAGCCAGACCAGGTCAAGGAGCTACGAAATAACCAAGTTCCTGCCCTTGGACTGTGACAAATACAAATGAATCTGTTGAAAGGAGGTGGGCAGTGGAGATTGCAAACCACCCAACGCCCTCCACATCAACCTCCTGGTACTCTACACTCTACTTTTTATCCTGCTTCCTCTTTATCAGTCACCCTTCAGAGGCTGTGGTGCTATGATGTGGTTTTCTTTCACGTTAACTTACTAGTTCTATGAGGAATCATGCTCAAAAGAGCACTGTAACCTCCAAATCACTAACACAATTTTGAAAAATGTGCAAAACATTACAAGAATAAATGCCTACCTACCTCTTAGGCATTGCTTTTTAAACTTTATAAGCTTCACTGTTGGTATTCTTTTTTTTTTTTTTTTTTTTTTAAAGATGACCGGTAAGGGGATCTTAACCCTTGACTTGGTGTTGTCAGCACCACACTCTCCCAAGTGAGTGAACCGGCCATCTCTATATGGGATCCGAACCCATGGCCTTGGTGTTATCAGCACCACACTCTACCGAGTGAGCCACGGGCTGGCCTAGTGAAATAATTTTTTAAATATATTTCCACACCGTGTAATGCTTAAAGAGCAGGCTCCAATGCGTAGACATTATGATTCCATTTATTCTGTAGCTGAAAACCAGCCAGTTTTCTTTTAAGCAAGTCAACTTGAACCTTGCTTCATTCTTTAAAGACCCATCGTTATTGTTCAAAATTTTAAAAAGGACAGCTCATCCTAAAATAAGATTGGGTTGGCCTGATCTCTCAATTGCTATAAAACTGTTTTCATTATGAGAATTGTTTCATTTGAGAATCGTTTTGGAAAATACACCGAAGTGCCCAAAACCCATAAAATCTTTGCTCTATCAGTCTTAGGGTGATATGGATGGGTGGCAGATACTTAGAAATAGGTGACCATATGTCCTGATTTGCCTGAGATAGTCCACGTGCCTGTTGTCTTCATGTAATTATTAATAGTGCTCCCCTGTATTTCAAAATGCATTTGTTTGGGGTGATAAATGATACAGTCACCCTACTTAGAAGGGATAAGGAATAGAAGAGAATTCTTCATTCCATCTCAGAATAGCCAAGATATTAGTTTACTTTCCTGTGTATCATGTTTAGCTTTACTGCAATACGACCCTAAGACACTTCTTTCTTTTCTTGGGTGCCATTTTTCAGCCTTGACATGGTGGATGCATCTTTTCTTCCACCATAATATTAAAATAACTTTGCATACCTGGGTTTCAGGAAGTCTCTGTTGATTCTGCTCTCTAATGTAGTCCTTGTTCCCTTTTTAATAACCACCTGTATTTATTTAATCACCTGTCAGTATTTAATTGGTATGCTGTATCCAAAAAATGTCTATAGAAAGTCAATTTTTTGTTTTCAACCCTAGATCTCTGTTCCCGTTCCTCTAGCCTGGTGGTCACCCTCTGGCTTCTGCTAGGCAATCTGTTTCCTCTGCTGGCCGGATTTCTTCTGTGTGTGTGGCACTAGTAATGGAAAAGTGAATTCTCAAGTTACTTTATGTGATATTCCTGCAAACAAAGCACAAAATCTGGGTAATGGCAACCTATGCAGATGGCAGAAGTGGCTTTCCTGACTTTGGCTTGGAGTGTTGACCACAATTAGACCTTGAAGCAAAGCTTCACAGCAGTCACTCCGCATCCGCAGCCCAACCACCTCAGAGCTTGGAGAGCAAAAGAGATTATAAGTCACCAAGTCTCTTTATTTTTCAGGATAGTTTTCCTTTGAAAATAGGATAATTGGTGGAATATTCAGAGTGATTACATACCTCAGCATCTTCACTAACCTAAGACGATGGGAGAGTTCATCATCAATACTTCAGTAACTTAAACAACAGCTAATTATTGCCGGATTACAAGTTGTGAATCCTGTCCTCAAAAGTATAAATTGTCCTTTGACTTACAGAAAATAATTGAATCGGAATTTCTACAGCACTGTTATACGTATTTTAAGTTTAATAGCTATACATGGTACACTCAAATCATCATTCCCATTGTTAGTTCTAAATTATGTATTATATTTTAAAATTATGTTGTGCTAAATCTTATGATTTAACCATGCTTGCCTTTTTTTGCCAGCTGTGTGGCAATTTACTACTGAACTATCATCGGTATGTTGGTAGCCTTCTGTCCTCACCGATCTTCAGAGCTCAGCTTCCAGTTGTATTCTCCATTAGTTTAATAATGACTTGAAAAAATGTGGAAGCAGAGAGAGTAAAATACTCTGCCCTGTAAAAATGTTGAAGACGTGCAAAAAGAAGAAAACATAATTGTATGTTTTTCAGATAATAGTTATGACAACTATAATCCAACATTATGCAACTATAATCCAACAAAAACAAAACTATTCCTTTATGACCAATGAAGATAAAAAATAAACAGGTATGGAATTATTTTAAAGTGGGCTAAGAAATTGTTACGGAAGACCGAAAAAAAAAAAAAAAAAAAAAAAAAAAGATGAGAAAAAAGGAATTGTTACAGAAGAGTTTCTTTTTTTCTTCTTCTTTTCACAGGTGTTGAAGATGTTTCTAATATCTGAAAATTATTTTATGTATAAGAAGAAAAATATAAGTCAAAACAAGATGGTCTGAATTGTGGGCCGGCCCGTGGCTCACTCGGGAGAGTGTGGTGCTGATAACAGCAAGGCCACGGGTTCAGATCCCTATATAGGGATGGCCGGTTAGCTCACAAGGGAGAGTGTGGTGCTGACAACACCAAGTCAAGGGTTAAGATCCCCTTACTGGTCATCTTTAAAAAAAAAAAAAAAAATAGTCTGAATTGTTTAGTAGTAGATAAGTGTAAGTCTGATGTAAGGCCTATCCAATAAGGTCTACTTTCCATGTAACATATGGCTCAGTCCACAGAAGTTGGAAGGTTGCCTTTGCTTTAAATGTCTTTGCCTCCTGCATTTGATACTCCTTCTATTATCACACAGATTCTGGTCCCCGAGGCCATTCTACTCTGGAACCAGAGCTTACCAACCCCATTTGGTAATTCTAATTTCAAATTCTTTAATGATGGGTGATGCCCAGTTTTTCTCTCTCAAGTTCACGAAGTCCTATGGCATAACCCTTGGGCAAGCTTCCCTCCTCCCTCCCCCCATCCCTCCTTTCCATTCAGCATATAGTTATTGAGTACTCTATTTAAAAAATAGTGCTAAGTGAGCGAAGCAGCATAATTACTAAGGAATAATTCCAATTGACTATTTGGCACTGGAGCCAAACAGCAGTCCCAGCATAAAGGAAAGTCACTTTTTTTAAATGCATAAATTTAAAATATGTGTTTTCATGCAGTTTTAAATTGGAGGTATTTGTCATTGTGAAAAGTTGAAGATCTCAAACACTGTCAACTTCAGCTAAAGAGAAGCTAATAGTAATGGTCTGCAGGCCAGCACTCAGTTTTCTGCCTATGTTGTACATACTTTAAATTGTGCAGGGTCAGAGAAAAGTGAAGAGTATATTTTTAATGAAACTTATAATAATCTAAACTTATATACCTATTATGATTATGAATCGTCCTGCAAAGTTGTATAAAGAATTTCACCAAAAATACAATGGATTAATATATTTGAGATTCATGGTGATAGGTTTAACTGTATTTTGACTGTTGTGCAGTAATACCATTTAGGTAGCATTGTTTCTGAGCATGGTGCTTTTTATACTTGAAATATATTTTTGCTTTATTTTTTATTGATATAATTATATTTGCACTAATGACTTTCTGGAAAAAATATAGATGACATTTTTTTGTATGTATATTTATTAAGCTTGGAATCTAGTAGCCCAGTGTTTTCTCCGCACAAATATGAAACTTGATAAAGTGTGATGTCAAGAAATCTTGAGTTCCTGAGGGTAACTAACTTCATTGATGTCTCTCTTCCTCCTCGATAAAGGCTTGAACATGGTTACCTATCATTGATTCTGCATACTGTGCTCAGCAAGATTTAGAAGGATACTGAACCTGCAAGGAATTTTAAGAATCACATTTTAGTCACTTAGAATATAACAATGAAGCAAAGACTTTTAAAATCTGAGATTTTAATGCAGAATTATTGGTATAGAATTCAGCTGCAAACTGAAGAATTTGAAATGGCTTAAATGTTGGTGTCCTGTGACAGGTTGTGTTGTTTATGTTAACAAAAACAAAATCAGCTCCCTGTGTAAGAGAGACTGAGCAGGCTGCAGCTGTGGGGAAGTGAGGTGGAACAGGGAAGAATGGGACCCGCTGAACCGGGGACAGTAGACTGGACTCCGTTCCTGATTCAAAAAGGGTCAAGAACTTATAAAAACTGACTGCCTCGGTTTTCAGTTCAGACTTAGGTTCATTTTGATCATTTTAAGGTCCCAAGTGTCAAAAATATCAAGTAAATTTGTCTCAGGTTTTCAAGAACAGAATTTACAGGAAGGAAGCAAAAGCCATGTTAGTAGCCTTGAGCTGACAGCTTTAAAGAAACTGGCAAGCGGGCAGTCTTGATGTAGACCCCTCTAACATTCTCCTGAAAAACATCCCTTTTCCTACTTCCTAAAATCAGTGACCATTACATTTTTCCTGTAGGATACTTATATTTGTTAAGACCAAATAGACATTCTAAAAATGTTATAAATTATGCTTAAAATTAGTTTTCAGCCTATGTGAGCTTAGAGTTTATCAATATTTGAAGTTGAAACATAATTTTATGAGATTTAGAAAGTTTTAGGGCCTGAAAGAAAAACAAGTAAATAGTTTTAGGAAGATACATAAATAAGTATATCAGAGTATTCCATAAAATTTTATCAATGTTCTGTTCAGTATTAGGAGACTTAGTGATTGAGTCATTTGTAAAACGAGTAGGTGATTTCTCAGAATCCTTCCTGCACTAATATTCTATGAGTAATACTCATCCAGAATTGCTAGGTCACTGCTGACTCTGATCCACCTCCTGGAATATACCAACTTGCATGTTGTGTTCATCACAGTGTCGTGCTTGATGCCTTACCTCTGTCCATGTCCTTGGACACTGAGCGGACAGAGAAGAGCCTGTCTCTGAGGGCAGTTGAGTAGTCCCTCTGGAGGAGATGGACTCCAGGCACAGACCCATTTCACGGTGGGCACTAGTCATTCCTGCCATGTCCCTGCAGCCCAGGAGGACTAACACTTTAATAAAGTCTGTTCAACTCATTCTGAAGAAAGAATTTACCTGAAGGGAAGAAATTTTTTTTTTTTTTTTTTGATACATTGGGTCAGAGTTGGGGAGGGAGTGATGAATTATTTTCTTTTATGTTTACATTTTAAATAAATAAAATCAAAGATTTAAGAACTAATCTTTATTTATGGTATTAAACTTTAAGTGTAATATATTCCTTAGATACAACTTTAATAAAAATGGAAACTAATTTGCATCTTGTCTTATCATCAATTTTTTAATACCTGGATAAGGAACACAAACACAGCCATGCACTCCATTTGGGGAAGATGATATGTTTATTATGAAATATAATTCAGTTTTTACTTAAACATGAGTAAAATTGTCCTACTTAAAGAATGGGGACAGGCCTTATGTAAAGCTACAGGGAGTAGCCCTCAAATAATTAAGCAGGAAAGAGCAGAATAAAACAATTTGTAGGACAGTTTGTTCTGTGCTGTGGGCCAGGAGTGTTACTGTATGGCCACGTTGGCACATTCAAGCACCACACTTTACACAGAGGCATCAAATAGACTGTGGCTGTAGTCATGGAGTGTGATTCTTCCTTATAACCTGAATGTAGAATGAGAGAACGTCCTGGGGGACATGCCTTTCCCATGTGCACTTAGAGCCATTACACCTGTGACATGGAGCCAAGCACTTTGTAAAATTGATCAGATATGCCCTGTGTGATCTAGTTGTTGAATTGAGATTTTTGTGGAATTTTTAAATAATTATTATTTTTAAAGATTTCAATATTTTATATAATTTTATGATTTATATAATTTCTATATGAAGTAAATTACTTCAAGTAATTGAATAAATCCAATATTATTTGCTCAGTGTACTGAAGATAAAGCCGTCTGTGTATTACCTTGTTTATACTACCTTTTGGTATGTTCATAGTATATATCTTATTTAGGTCGTGATGGAGTTTGGATGTATTGTCCTCCCAGAACTCATGTGGAGATCTGATCCCCAATGTGGCAGTGTTGGAAGCTCTTTGGGCAGATCCCTTATGAATGGATTAATGCTCTCCTTGGATGGTGGGGGTAGTGAGTGGGTTCTTGCTTTATTAGTTCCCTCAAGAGTTTGTTGCTTAAAAGATCTCGGCACCTTCTCTCCCTCTCCCTCTCCTGCCCAGCCCCAGAATCCCTAGCAGAGCTGTGCTGCTAATGACAATTTCTGCCCAAGGAAAGGTCTGAGATGCTTCATTGTGTGCTGTTCCACTGTCCTTTCATAGGTGGATTCATGTCACTATCAGGAAGAACTTAATCTATGTGTCTAATGATCCCATTTGAGAAAATGTTTACACATGATGGGCTTTCCTTGTTCTGGACCCAAACTCAGTGAGGCCACCATTTCATCTCCAAGTGGTGAAAGTAATGTTAGAGTTCAGAAAATTATACCCCAAAGTATGGCACTTTGATATGCTGAGTACTTGTAACTAATGTAGATTGGAAGGCCTCAGAAGCAAAATCTCTCTATGATCTTCTGCCCTCCTGTCTCCTGCCCCTCCTTCTCATGCAAAGCAAGTCACAGACATCAGAATTCCTCTTCCCCAAGGTGGGGCCATAGAAACTAGAACCTCTCTCTCCCAAAGCAAGCCATAAAGCCTCTAAAAATATTACTCTAACCTTCCCCTGCCTTTTGCATAGGTGCTGGCCGTAAAGAAATTGTCTGATGATAGGTCATAAGATCCTCTTTCTAGAGGGGTCCTGCCCCATACCCAGGAAGAAGGAATGCTACACAGGCTAAGAAGAATCTGAACAGGCCTTGCTGGGTTTCTCCCCCTCAGTCTATTACCATTAAACCATACCCCTTTTTGTCCAATCACATTTCTACATGGTAGTCCGTTATCCATCAAACCTAAGCATAAAAATGAACAATTTTCGGGCCAACCCCGTGGCGCACTCAGGAGAGTGGGGGGGAGGGGGGGTCCGCCGCGGGTTCGGATCCTATATAGGGATGGCCAGTGCACTCACTGGCTGAGCGCGGTGCGGACCCCGTGGCGCACTCAGGAGAGTGGGGGGGAGCGGGGGTTCGCCGCGGGTTCGGATCCTATATAGGGATGGCCAGTGCACTCACTGGCTGAGCGCGGTGCGGGCGACACCAAGCCTAAGGGTTACGATCCCCTTACCGGTCACAAAAAAAAAAAAAGAACAATTTTCCCTTGGCCTTTGGGTCTTCATTTCTGAGGGCTCCTGTGTCACATAACTCTTTGATTAAATAAATTTGTTAGGCTTTTCTCTTGTTAACCTGTCTTTCATTATAGGAGTTGGAAAGGTGAGGAAAGGTATACCTTTTCCATCCCTACAGCAGGGTTGTCTCCAACTTTCTTATGCTGGGAAAAGCTAGTTTTCTTTCATAATTATATTTTAATCTCTAATTATGTGATGAAAATCAGGAGTTGATTCTCTAAATTATGAGGTTTTTGTGAACTTTAGTTGGAAAAAATTGGTTCAGGAATTTGACTTAAGCTTTTGACTGTGTAATTTCTCTGTCAGTCTCCTAATTAGTGTAGATGTGATGGATTTTGATATTTTCCAAATGCTGTGGTACTGAATTCCCAAAGAAAAAATATCTTAGATATTAAGATTTCATGGCCGGGCTGGCCCGTGGCTCACTCGGGAGAGTGCGGTGCTGATAACACCAAGGCCCCGGGTTTGGATCCTATATAGGGATGGCCAGTTGGCTCACTGGGTGAGTGTGGTGCTGACAACACCAAGTCAAGGGTTAAGATCCCCTTACCGGTCATCTTATAAAAAAAAAAAAAGAAGATTTCATGGCCATCTAATCATGCCTGTGACTAGTGTTCTCACCACCACCGCTGGGGATGCAGACAGGTCATTTGTTGCCTTCAATAAAAATTCGGCAGGAAGCTAGTATGGATTTAGATTGCTCTAATATTACAGCATAAAATCTAGGTTGTAATACATATACCTCATTCATATCTTTGCTGGCCATAGCATTAGAAGGAGTGACCAATGGAATGGACTCAATTCTAAAAAAACTTTATCATCAAATTATTGATTAAAAAGAAAGTATTTGTTCCCAGTGTTCTCAAGAATTCAACTTGAATCAATAGAGGTTAAATAAAACAGCATACAGTCACTATTCTAAAATGATTGGTTAGATATGAAGCTCTATATTTGCTGCTACATAAATAAAATGTGCAAAAATCTGCATTTCTCATAATAGGTTTGATAAAGAGGAAGCCGGTAAGTGCTACATCTAAGTGTTAAATAACCCTTAGGGATAAGTATTATTAAAGAATACATGATTCTTGTTAAAGCATGGTAAGGAAGATTTATTCAGGACCATATTCAACTCCTTTGGCCATTTTTCCATTAGGGGTATTTGTCTTTTTCTTACTGATTTGCACGTGCTTTTCATGTGTAATAGGAATAGGAACACGTAGTCTATCATGGGCATTTGCCTTTTGAGCCAACCCCCCACCCCACCCCGTCCTTTTCCTAGAGCTCCTTGGACCCAACATTCCCCACTCCTCTTACCTTCAGCACCTCACAGAGCTCCACTGTGTCACACAGTCTTTTACCACAGTGATTTCAAAGAAGGGGGTTTAGAACAGTTCCTTAAAGATCTTCCCTTGCTCCATGATTTTACACCCTAGACAAGAAAGTGAGAAATCTAAGTAAATTTGAGGTGAGATTAATAATCCCCACTTCTCTCTCTCCCCCCTGCTCACCATCCACACTTTTCCTGGCTTTCCAGACCACCCTTCCCTGTGTTTCCAGGTGAAATGTCCCTTCCTGATTTTACAAATATAATCTTAACAGCAGCTAATACAGAGTTTAGGCCTGCACGTTAGTGTTGAGAAGGCCGGAGAGGGGGAAGAGGAGACTTTGCTTCTTATCCCATTACTGGCAAATACCCTTATCTGAACAAAGGGGGATGACATATCAATCTTATAGGGATTTGAAAGGAAAGGATTGATTGGGATAATACTTTTAAGACACCTAACACAGTGTCTGTCGTATAATAGCCATTATTGTCATTATTGTGTTATCCAGCTGAGAATGATGATGATGAAAATGGTGGTGGTGGTGGTGGCCTTCACTGTCTCCCCAGGCCATCGTAAATGAGACATGCAGGAAGCAAAGCAGCATCTGAGAAATAAGGAACATGATAAAAAGTAGTACACCTGCACACATATACACTTGCACCAACTTGAGGACAAGGCTTATGTTCCCTACAGTGCACTTGTAACTAGGATGACGAGTACATAAGGCATTATCAAGCAGCCCCGGCACACACAGTTTAGATGACAAGATGAATATTCATCTCCTCCCTGGCTCCTGATGCCACAGTGTTCCCCCTCAGGACTCAGTCCCTCTTTCCTTCTAAGTTTTCCACATACATATTTTTATCTTTCTCAAATCATTAACTTACTTAAAGATATATGATTTTATGTGTCAAAATTGTTCCATAATTAAAAAAATATATTTATTTCAAAAAAGGTATCTGCACAGTTTTACATGACTTTGAAAACAAGTCTTTTATCCTTTTTTTCCTACCTAACATTATGGTTATAAGTATTTTTCAATGTTATCTGTCTTTATGAGAATTCTTCATGATAGTTAAAATTCCTCCTACCTCCCTTCTGGGGCTACCAAAGACATATGTCTAATTCCATCTAGTTCCTGTACTCCATAGTCAATAAAAGACACTTTTATCCTTATTCCCTTCATAAAATAGCAAGGAATGCACTGATATTAGGGGAGGAATACCTTTTTTTAAGTTTATTATTTTTTTAATTGTAAAAGAAATTCACTAAATGCAATGTGCTACCCTGGATTGGATCTTGAAACAGAAAAAGACACTAGTGGGAAAATGTCCTGTTTGGTAAAATCCAAATAAAATCTGTAGTTTAGTTGATAGTGTTGTACCAATGTTAATTTCTTAGTTTATAGCTGGCTAGTTAGCTCAGTTGGTTAATTTCTTAGTTTTGATAAATGTACCATAGTTATGTAAGATGTTCTGAGTTAAGGGTGTATACTAGAATTGTCTGTACTATCTTTGTAACTCATCTATAAATCTGAAATTATTTCAAAATAAAAAGTTAAAGATAAAAGAAAATCATGCTTACTGTAGAAAATTTAAAAGATGCATATAAGGGCCAGCCTGTGGCTCACTTGGGAGAGCGTGGTGCTGACAACACCAAGTCAAGGGTTAAGATCCCCTTACTGGTCATCTTTTTAAAAAAAATAAATAAAATAAAAGATGCATATAAGAAATAAAGTATAAAAAAGAAAAATTATAGGGCCGACCCTGTGGCGCACTCGGGAGATCCAAACCCAAGCTCCTGCCGCGGGTTTGGATCCTATATAGGGATGGCCAGTGCGCTCACTGGTTGAGCACGGTGCGACCGGTCACCAAAAAGACAAAAAAAAAAAAAGAAAAATTATACACAAAAATAAATGGAACATTTTGCATATTTCACTTATCTATTTCACATGTAAAGTAACCAGTCCAGTGTCTAACATATAAGTATATACTTAATAAGTCTAGATCTTTTCCACTTAAGGCCATATTCCTTGGAGAATTGGATAAAATGAGTTTTTCCATGAAATAACCAAAGATTTGCAAAGGACTTGGCAATAAAGATTCCTGTAGATAATATTTTGGCTCCTAAGAGCTTCATCTGTCAAGAGCTTGGCTTCTTTTCTCCTTTCCTTTGGCTTCCCTTGCTTGCCCTTCCCCAACTCCTAGCACAGAGGGAAGAAAAAGTGGTAATAATTTGGATACTTTCCCCAGAGCGGTTATTGCCAGTCGTGGCCTTTACTTTCACTTCTGCACCTCTGTGGCGATGTTGCCCCATCAGTGAATTTTTTTTGATGCCCAGCTTCTCACAAGTTAGACAAGTTTCATGACACCAGAGTTCTCGAAAATTCCCTAGTTAAAAGGGAGGCAGATGCCAATAATAGAGAAAGGACAGAGTCCAAAACTATATAAATTAGGAGTCCAAAATTAGGACAGAGAAAAGAAAAGACAGAAGGAGGTAAAACAGCTAAAGCCCTCAGAGTGTACTGTCACAATCTTCTGCTCACTGTGCAGGCGAGGAATGTACAGTCTCCTTCCTGTCTTATAGCTGGTGTGCCCGGCCGTCCTCTTCTCATCCTTACTCTCTCCCTCTCTACTTCAGATCCCACAGTCCTCCATTTCAGTCTGCCCTAGTGGGTCTCAAAGTGTGGATTCTGAACCAGCTGTATGGGTCTGAAATGCAAATTCTTGGGCCCCACCCAGGCCTGCTGAATCAAAAACTCTAGAGGTAGGCCCTGCAATCTGAGGTCTTTGCTTTTGTTATTGTTTTCGTTTTTGTTATTTTGTTTGCAGTGTGGGTTTTAACAAGCACCCTAGGTGATGCTGTTGCCATCAAGCTTGGAAACCTTTGCCCTAAACTCACTTGTGCATTTTATCAGCATTCACCTGGTAATCCCAACTCTGGATAAACCCAATTGTCTGCCTTCAGTTTACTTGCTCCTGGGCACCTGAGGCCTGCTGGAGAAAGGCACTCCGTGGGTATTAATTGGTACTGTAAATTCAGTCACCATCCTCAATTGGGTTCTACCCAGCAATCTTACCTTTCTCTAGATACTTACTCGCCACTCTCTTAGGGTTGCCAGATTTAGCAAGTGAAAATATGAGATAAACAACACATAATTTTTTGGCGTACGTATGTTTATTTGAAATTCAAATTTGACTGGGCATCCCATATTTTCATTTGTTAAATCTGGCAATCCTAATTAAACGATAGATACAGTCTGCAGAGCAGGCAGTTAGGAGAGAAACTAGGGGTCAGGTGGGAGAGAGCAAGCACAAGCTGGAGCCACAGAGATGGAGTGAAAGCCATGTCAGTCCTTGTTGCCTCTGACCTTGATGGGGTAGAAATCTTGCAGAAGCTGACACCCTTCATTCCTGAGCTAAACACATACACCCGGCTCAAAAATCAGGTGCTGGAAGAGGAGCCAGGGGAAGATGGGACAACTGCAAGCCTGGCTGCTGGCTCACCCCAGCAAGGCGAGCCCACAAATATATGGCAAGGAGTGTGAGCTACAACATGGCTGTTGCTTCAGTCCTGCCCTCGAAATCTCCCACAAGAATCTCTCTGTGGACCACCCTAACTGGAAAATCAATATGTTGGGAAAATACAGGAAAATGGGCAGGGCCCCTCAGATGTTCAGAATCTTTTTTTTTTTTTAAAGATGACCGGTAAGGGGATCTTAACCCTTGCCTTGGTGTTGTCGGCACCACACTCTCCCAAGTGAGCCACTCTCCCAAGTGAGCCATCTTGGGCAGCCCCCAAGACGTTCAGAATCTTGCCGAGCATTTGATGTAAATATGCATGAGTGCCTAGGTGTTCCTTGGCTATTGTCTAAGGTAATTGTGCATGTGTACCCAGGTGTCCTAGGTTATGACTTAAGTATAAAGGACGAGTGGCTCTGATCCACGCTGCCCCCTCTCTGGAGTTGCCCCCAGAGGGGCCATGGGGAGGCCACTACTGCTGCTGGAGGCTGTTGCTGCCAGTGTCCCCGGGACCCTCCGTGAGGCCGCCGTCACCACTGGACCTGTAAGCTGCTGCTGCCCTTGCTGAGGACTGAGCTCATGTCATCTGCCAATGGCTCCTGGGATCTTTCCCAATTACCTAGCGTGGACCTGCATGTGAAGGGTCTGGGGAACCAGCCTGGCATGTGAGAGGTCTGGGGACCCAGTCTGTACAATGGGTTTGAAGGGTCTGAGCCCTAGCCCTGACAATATAAATAGAAACTTAGTATAACTAAAAATAAAGAAACATTTTGGCTTTAGTTGTGATTTGCCTTACTCGACAACTGGCATACTTGTGTAGCTTTACAATTGGGCTATGTTGGCAGGATTCTGACATTAGGTCTAGTTTTGCACACAGAGAAAGGAATTTTGGGAAACATAGTTCAGCCTAGGCAGGGTGACACATTATAATGCCTCCACACCCATTCTCCATTTCAAAAAGAGGCTTGATGTCAAGTGCCAGGGACAAATGAACAACTTGCACAGAGAGAAACAACCACACTTTTTCGAATCCATAGTGCATTAAACACCTCTCAAACAGAAGTACACTTTACATACATTTTGCTTATAGATGATCTCATTTTGTTGTAATAAGACTGCAAATTGCAGGGCCAGCCCGTGGCTCACTTGGGAGAGTGCGGTGCTGATAACACCAAGACCACGGGTTCGGATCCCTATATGGGGATGGCTGGTTAGCTCACTGGGTGAGCGTGGTGCTGACAACAGCAAGTTAAGGGTAAGATCCCCTTACCGGTCATCTTTTAAAAAAAATAAAAATAAGACTGCAAATTGCTGTTATTAATGCCATTTTATAGGTGAAGAAAATGAGTAAGAGAGGTAGAGGAATTTGCCCATGAATATACAACAAGCAAGGGGCAGAGCTATGATTTGAAGTTAGATTTCTCTAAAGCCTATGTTCCTAAATTATACTCTGTGCTATCCAGCCCCCCAACAAACTGTAGACTTCTTTATTTCATAAGCTTTAATTCTGCAGACAGTCTCCAGGCCACCTGGAAAGCCTCCGTGCACTAGTGCCCGTGGGGCATTCGTACTTGACAACACTGGTTTGGAACAAGTTCTTGAGGTGCTCATGACTCTCCCTGAGAATGCCCCTGAGTTGGGATCCCAGCCCTTCCACTTAGTAGTTGGGTGGCCCTGGCAAGTTACTTAACCTTTATCTTCCTCACCCTTCTACAGGAAAATGGGCAGGGCCCCTCAGATGTTCAGAATCTTGCCCAGCATTTGATGTAAATATGCACGTGCGCTCAGGGGTTCCTTGGTTATTGTCTAGTGTAATCGCGCATGTGCACCCGGGTGTCCTCATAAGAAAATTTTGAAGATTAAAGTCCCTGCCGGTGAGGTAGGGTGTGACCACTTGGAGTTCTCTATCTCCCTCACCTGCTTTGCTTCTCACATTCTAATCCCTGGAGAGGAGGATACCATCAGCAACAACAAAACTTCACCTTCTGCTGTAAGAATTTTTGAAAACAGCTTGCCAAACTTCAAGCAAAAAGTTCATGAAAAGATTTGAATTATCTTTTCAATTCCATTTGTCCATGAACTTTTTTTTTTTTTCCTTTTTGTCTTTTTTACTTACCGGTAACGGGATCGCAACCCTCGGTGTTGTGCCCGCACCTCGCTCAGCCAGTGAGCGGGAACTGGTCTCCACATGGGATCCAAACCCTCGGCGGGAGCGCCACCGCACTCCCAAGCGGCGCACTCTCCAGTGCGCCACTGGGCCGGCCCTGTCCATGAACTTTTTGAAGTACCCTCACAGTAAATGACCCTAGACCCATTAGTATCATATGCAACCCATTTTGGATCTGTTTGAAACCAAGCTTGCCAGCACCAGTGCTGTGAAACCTGAAGTCTACCAATGGCAAAGAGGAGTTTACAGTTCTCCTCTGAGCCAACCAGAGGCCTGAACTCATAATATTGCCTTCAATAATAAATAGTATACTTCTTTGGTGTAGCTAGTGCTTTTAAATTTCGGCTTAAGGGTCAGCCTGTGGCTCACTTGGGAGAGTGTGGTGCTGACAACACCAAGTCAAGGGTTAAGATCCCCTTACTGGTCATCTTTTAGAAAAAATAAGAATAATAAATTTCGGCTTAGAGAGTCACAATTTCAGACTGTTAAGGGTGGTTATATTAGTCAGCTTGCACTGCCATAACAAAATACCATAGACTAGGTGCCTTAAACAACAGAAATTTATTTCTCACATTTCTGAAGTCTAGAAAGTCCGATCAATTTGCCAGCTGATTCAGTTCCTGGTGAGGGCTTTCTTCCTGGCTTGCAGACAGCTGCCTTCTTGCTGTGTCTTCACATGGCAGGTAAAGTGAGAAAGAAAGAAAGAGAGAGCTGTCTGGTGTCTCTTCTTATAAGGGCACTAATCCCATCATGAGGACCTCATCCTCATGACCTCATCTAACCCTAATTACCTCCCAAATGCCCCATCTCCAAATACCATACCACTGGGTGTTACAGCTTCAACATATGAGTATTGGGGGACACGGCATTCAGTTCATAACAGTGGTCTTTATTTTCCTTCTAGCCAAAGTAATATTAGTAAGACACCGCCTGGTCTTTTAGATGGCCTTCCGTTCTTAAGACTGTGAGAACCAAGGCAAAGGAACCTGGCAGTCTCACACACAGACATGAAGGGGAGCTGGATCCCACCATGCACAACTTGTGACCTCAGGCAGGTTGCTTAACCTCTACTGCCTCATCTGTAAACTGGGGCCAATAATGTCCAAGGGGCTCTTGAGAAGATAAAATGACTTAAATTTAAAGCAATCAGAATAGTCTAGCATGAAGAAAGCCCTCAAAAATGTTAGCAAATATTACTTTCTTTAGATGATAAGTTGGCTTTAGATGACTTCCAAAGTCCTTCACCCTCTGAGATTTTTTTTAATCTTGTATTTTTCCTGTCTCCTAACTTTGTGGGTCTGCCTTTTCCTATCCTCTTCCTTAGCTATTCCTCTGGTCCAGGATTATAGCCTTGAGCTGATTGGAATGAAACAAAAAAAAAAGAGCTTCCATTGTTCCCCACAGGGGATCTCTTAAACACCCCCAAGTTTGCTCTTCCTCTTGACATCTGCTCTGAGCACTTTCACCTCCTGTGCTGTATGGTTCTGCACAACAGGGAAGAAAATACTGCGGAAGCCAACAAGATGAGGCAGGTAAGGACTTGTCCGTAGCCTCCTGACTCCGCTCAGATGCTCACGGCATGACTCACCAGTTAGGCGGGGGCAGCTGCAGCATCTGTCCTGGGTGTGCCTTTGATCCCATTCTCAGCTGCCTGCTCTGAAGGAAGCAAGGGTCTCCTATTTGGGTTCACCAGGCCTTGCCTTTTGGTTCAGGAAAGATTGAAACCCAGGAGGCCCTGAACTCCAGACAGACATCCTAAGAGTGGAGTCTCTCTACCCTGCCTCCAGGTTAAGTCCCCAAATTTATGCTTCATTCTAACCTCCCTTACTGGTCAGGAAGAGGACATCCAGCCTCCTGCTCCCTGATCTCTGGACAGTTTCCTTTAGTTGCATTCGGTTACCTTCTCTCAAGTAGCCAAGTGGCTTACATAGCGAACCCTGACTGGCCCCAGAATGTGGGTGCACCACCAAGCCTCACAAGGCAAGTTCTAGCAGGTCTGAACCCCCATTTGAAAGGTTGCGCCCCACTGACAACCTACATAAACTACGCAAATCAGCAAGCACCTCTCCCTAAACATCATCTTGAACATGTCACATCTTAGCTGCAATTCCCCTCTGGCTTGAATTTACTCTTTCATTAAGTTGAAATTATGTATACTGTACGTACTTTTCTCTCTCTGCCTTTGCCCTCATTATCTAACTATCTTTTTCTCATTATATTGTAACCACATGTGATATTTGGTCTCCACTTTGCTGTCCTCATACATGTCATGACCCAGCCTGAACTAACCTACCCTCTGCTGAACCAAATCATGCCCTCCAAACTCAGCCCAAAGATGCTGCAGACTTGGTACTCCAGGCTCACCTTTGGCTTTGCAATGAATGATTACAAATGTGCAAATATCTCACAAATATAAGGCTTGTTACAAGTGACTTTCCATTTAGTGGTAGCCCATAGATTAATAATCAGAGAGGCATCATACACATGCTACAATATGGATGAACTTTGAAGACGTATGTTAAGTGAAATAAGCCAGACACAAAAGGACAAATACTGTATGGTTCCACTTAGATGAGGTACCTAGAATAGGAAAATTCATAGAGACAAAAGGTTGAAAAGTGGTTACCGGGGGCTGGCCAGTTAGCTCCGTTGGTTATAGCACGATGCTGACAACACCAAGGTCCAGGGTTCGATCCCATACCAGCCAGCCACCAAAAAGAGAAAAAGAAAAGAAAGGTGGTTACCAGGCAGGAGAGGGGAGTGGAGGTCAGAATGGGATGATGAAAACGTTCTGGAGATGGATAGAGTAATGGTTGCACAATAATATGAATGTACTTTGGCAAATGTCACTGAACTGTACACTTAAAAGAAGCTCTATTCCAGTCAAGATGCTGGAATAGACGGTCCCCAGAATCACTCTCTCCCACACATCAACTAATTTACAGCTATTAAAAAGCAACAACAGCCAAGCTGGGGCCACTTGAGCTCAGGGGAAGAGGAGGAGAGACCTACAGAGTTCATGAAGTGGGAGAAGCCGTGATGAGAGAAAGAAAAAACTGCTCTGACCATTTTGAGCCCCAGCCACTTCCAGGCTGGAGCTGCTGAGCACACAGAGCAGAAGCAGACAAAAGCCACAGCTGTACCCTTTGGATGAAGTTGCATGGAGGAAGAAGGGGAGAAGAGGACCCTGGTGGCCCTCAGACCAGCAAGACCACTAATAGGGTTCCTGTGGACCCACACAGGAGTGAGGAGCCAGAACAGCTGAAAAAGGGGGGAGCCATTCAGAGGCCAGTGAGTCATCACAAGGGACCGGAGCACAGCCTGTCCCATGGGAAGTGTTTGCAGTATGAGTGGTGGGGGAGACGGGCCCACTTGGGGAACATTGGGACACAGCAAGGACAGCTGATCTGCCCCCCAATCAGCATAGGACCACTCAGAGGAGACTGGTCAGGAATATAGAACTGCAGGGGTTGCAGTTTGATGTAAAGACTCAGGTCCAGACCAGAGTTTCTACACAACCCAGGTGCACTGGATTTCACTAAACCCAGAAGTCCTATAAAGTCAACCATTAAAACCTGAGCTGCACAAAAAGCCTTCCCTGGGGAATCAGCAGCAAAGCAGCAATTTAGCTCAACCACAGAGCTCAAGTACTGGTCCCCACAGGGAGTTCTCCCACTTTAGAAGTAAGCAAAGGACAACAAATTAGTTCCAGCACAGAGTTTAAGTGATGGGAACAGCAAATAATCCAACACAGAACTGAAAGAAAAACCAAAGTACCCACAACCAGAGACGAAGTTTCATATTAACTAGTAAAGGTCTCAGGGTTGGCCTGTGGCTCACTTGGGAGAGTGTGGTGCTGACAACACCAAGTCAAGGATTAAGATCCCCTTACCAGTCATCTTTAAAAAAAAAACAAAAAACTAGTAATGGTCTCATTTCACCAAAGAACACCTATAACTCCTAGAAGGACTGGAAGTTCCCTGGGCTACCAAGCCAGAAAGGGGGGACAACCAGGCACACTGCCAACACCATGGGGCATGCCCAGGGTCCTGAGGCATAGAGTCGGGGACCAGACCCCCTCCCACAACCACGCATACCACCATCACCACTACCAATTAGGTAAGTAGCATGCCAAAAACATCACTTCAATGTGGGTGGCCCACCACAGCCACCACAATAACCATGGCTGCGGTGAAAGCAGCTAAATGCTACAATCACCATGCAAATGGCCCACCAGCCACAGGTGCATTGACACAAGGAGAGTCACTAGCAGAGACCAAAGAAAAGATGTCTCTGTCCACAAAGTCCATTCCAGAGTGACAGAAGAAGCATCTGCTGTACGATAATATTTGGGGACCTGAACACACCTCTTAGCATTGGACAGATCATCTAGGCAACAAATCAACAGAGTAACCATTGCTCTTTCAGAAGGAGAGAAGAAATCTAGGGTGATTAGAGGGGGGAGGGGGGAGGAAGAGGCGGATGGGGAGAGATTGGACAAGGGCCATAAAGAATAAGTACAATTTGTAACAATATATATGCAAGTAATATCGATTTGATCAACATATGTCAATGTTGAACCCCAAAATATGTATAATCAATTATGATTCAATAAAAATTTTTTAAAAAGTAAGTTGTATATTATGTATATTTTACCACAATTAAAAATTTTAAATTAATACATGGTGATTATAGAACTTTCAGAAAATATAAACAAGTAAAAATAAGAAAATTAAAATAAATTGAAAGGTTATTGTCACTTATTATATTACAAACACATTTCCAAGTCACTGGTCCTTGATATCCTGCTACAAAACTTACTTAAAGGTTGAATGGTATTTATTTTATTTTATAGATATATCATATTTATGTAATTAATATCTTAGAAGTAAATATTGAGGTTATTTTTATTATTATTTAAAAGATTACTAAAAAAATAAAAGATTACCGGAAGACACATCTTTTTTTTTTTTTTCTTAAAAGATGACCGGTAAGGGGATCTTAACCCTTGACTTGGTGTTGTCAGCACCACGCTCACCCAGTGAGCGAACTCGCCATCCCTATGTGGGATCCGAACCCGGGGCCTTGGTGTTATCAGCACCGCACTCTCCTGAGTGAGCCACGGGCCGGCCCGGAAGACACATCTTAATAGCTAAATATTTATGACATCAGGAGATAGGTGTAGTTACAAAAGGGCAAATACATATCCTTATTATGGTGATGGAATTATTCTGTAACTTGACTAGGGTGGTGGATACACAAACCTACAAATGTGATAAAATTACATAGAACTAGATTCAGACACACATGCACAAATGCACACAAATGAGGTCAAGTAAAATGAGAAATCTGAAAAAGATTGGTGGGTTATATCATTGTTAATTGTAATATTGTACTATAAAGAAAAAAATTATAATATTGTACTATTATTTTGTAAGTTCTACAAATTGGGGGAATCTAGTGTTGGACAGAATTTACAGGAGGCCAGTTGTTTGCACTGAGCTCCTACTCTGGGCCCAGCAGACCAGACCAGAGTGGTGTTGTTCGTGCTGGGGTTCTGCATCACCAAGCTGAAACTAGCTTGGCCTCCTGAGAGATCAGGGGTGAGAGAGATAGTGGCCATGTCCCCAAACAGGGCAGTGTGATGGGGAGGTCACCTTTGCCTTGACCTTTGCTTAGCTTTTGGTGGCTGGCAGGTACAGGGAGGCAAACCCTTGATGTTAGTGTTGTAAGGCCACACTCTAACCAACTGAGCTAACCAGCCAGCCCCCATTTTGTTTCTGCTTTCCTCAGCCCTTCCAGTATGTAAGGCCAACCTCCTCTGCTCAGCTCATTAGAACACTCATCCTATTTGATAGAATGAAGTGTTGCCTGATTCCAGAATTGCAAATAAA
>NW_007726735.1:517501-520525 GCF_000696425.1 Galeopterus variegatus
GATGAGAGAAAGAAAAAACTGCTCTGACCATTTTGAGCCCCAGCCACTTCCAGGCTGGAGCTGCTGAGCACACAGAGCAGAAGCAGACAAAAGCCACAGCTGTACCCTTTGGATGAAGTTGCATGGAGGAAGAAGGGGAGAAGAGGACCCTGGTGGCCCTCAGACCAGCAAGACCACTAATAGGGTTCCTGTGGACCCACACAGGAGTGAGGAGCCAGAACAGCTGAAAAAGGGGGGAGCCATTCAGAGGCCAGTGAGTCATCACAAGGGACCGGAGCACAGCCTGTCCCATGGGAAGTGTTTGCAGTATGAGTGGTGGGGGAGACGGGCCCACTTGGGGAACATTGGGACACAGCAAGGACAGCTGATCTGCCCCCCAATCAGCATAGGACCACTCAGAGGAGACTGGTCAGGAATATAGAACTGCAGGGGTTGCAGTTTGATGTAAAGACTCAGGTCCAGACCAGAGTTTCTACACAACCCAGGTGCACTGGATTTCACTAAACCCAGAAGTCCTATAAAGTCAACCATTAAAACCTGAGCTGCACAAACCAAAGTACCCACAACCAGAGACGAAGTTTCATATTAACTAGTAAAGGTCTCAGGGTTGGCCTGTGGCTCACTTGGGAGAGTGTGGTGCTGACAACACCAAGTCAAGGATTAAGATCCCCTTACCAGTCATCTTTAAAAAAAAAACAAAAAACTAGTAATGGTCTCATTTCACCAAAGAACACCTATAACTCCTAGAAGGACTGGAAGTTCCCTGGGCTACCAAGCCAGAAAGGGGGGACAACCAGGCACACTGCCAACACCATGGGGCATGCCCAGGGTCCTGAGGCATAGAGTCGGGGACCAGACCCCCTCCCACAACCACGCATACCACCATCACCACTACCAATTAGGTAAGTAGCATGCCAAAAACATCACTTCAATGTGGGTGGCCCACCACAGCCACCACAATAACCATGGCTGCGGTGAAAGCAGCTAAATGCTACAATCACCATGCAAATGGCCCACCAGCCACAGGTGCATTGACACAAGGAGAGTCACTAGCAGAGACCAAAGAAAAGATGTCTCTGTCCACAAAGTCCATTCCAGAGTGACAGAAGAAGCATCTGCTGTACGATAATATTTGGGGACCTGAACACACCTCTTAGCATTGGACAGATCATCTAGGCAACAAATCAACAGAGTAACCATTGCTCTTTCAGAAGGAGAGAAGAAATCTAGGGTGATTAGAGGGGGGAGGGGGGAGGAAGAGGCGGATGGGGAGAGACTGGACAAGGGGCATAAAGAATAAGTACAATTTGTAACAATATATATTTGGACAAGGGCCATAAAGAATAAGTACAATTTGTAACAATATATATGCAAGTAATATCGATTTGATCAACATATGTCAATGTTGAACCCCAAAATATGTATAATCAATTATGATTCAATAAAAATTTTTTAAAAAGTAAGTTGTATATTATGTATATTTTACCACAATTAAAAATTTTAAATTAATACATGGTGATTATAGAACTTTCAGAAAATATAAACAAGTAAAAATAAGAAAATTAAAATAAATTGAAAGGTTATTGTCACTTATTATATTACAAACACATTTCCAAGTCACTGGTCCTTGATATCCTGCTACAAAACTTACTTAAAGGTTGAATGGTATTTATTTTATTTTATAGATATATCATATTTATGTAATTAATATCTTAGAAGTAAATATTGAGGTTATTTTTATTATTATTTAAAAGATTACTAAAAAAATAAAAGATTACCGGAAGACACATCTTTTTTTTTTTTTTCTTAAAAGATGACCGGTAAGGGGATCTTAACCCTTGACTTGGTGTTGTCAGCACCACGCTCACCCAGTGAGCGAACTGGCCATCCCTATGTGGGATCCGAACCCGGGGCCTTGGTGTTATCAGCACCGCACTCTCCTGAGTGAGCCACGGGCCGGCCCGGAAGACACATCTTAATAGCTAAATATTTATGACATCAGGAGATAGGTGTAGTTACAAAAGGGCAAATACATATCCTTATTATGGTGATGGAATTATTCTGTAACTTGACTAGGGTGGTGGATACACAAACCTACAAATGTGATAAAATTACATAGAACTAGATTCAGACACACATGCACAAATGCACACAAATGAGGTCAAGTAAAATGAGAAATCTGAAAAAGATTGGTGGGTTATATCATTGTTAATTGTAATATTGTACTATAAAGAAAAAAATTATAATATTGTACTATTATTTTGTAAGTTCTACAAATTGGGGGAATCTAGTGTTGGACAGAATTTACAGGAGGCCAGTTGTTTGCACTGAGCTCCTACTCTGGGCCCAGCAGACCAGACCAGAGTGGTGTTGTTCGTGCTGGGGTTCTGCATCACCAAGCTGAAACTAGCTTGGCCTCCTGAGAGATCAGGGGTGAGAGAGATAGTGGCCATGTCCCCAAACAGGGCAGTGTGATGGGGAGGTCACCTTTGCCTTGACCTTTGCTTAGCTTTTGGTGGCTGGCAGGTACAGGGAGGCAAACCCTTGATGTTAGTGTTGTAAGGCCACACTCTAACCAACTGAGCTAACCAGCCAGCCCCCATTTTGTTTCTGCTTTCCTCAGCCCTTCCAGTATGTAAGGCCAACCTCCTCTGCTCAGCTCATTAGAACACTCATCCTATTTGATAGAATGAAGTGTTGCCTGATTCCAGAATTGCAAATAAAGCCAATTAAAATCTTTAAATTAAATTTGTTGTAATTTTGTCCTTTTATAATTTTTGTTTGCTCTTTTTTCCTATTTTTATTTCATTCTTTTTTAATTAATTTATTTTGTAATTTTGTCCTTTGACACTTGGTAAAAGGTATACAGGATCTCTCTATTACTTTTTACAACTACATGTGAATTTTCAATTATTTCAAAATAAAAGTCTTAATTTTTCGGGGTTGGCCCGTGGCTCACTCTGAGAGTGCGGTGCTGATAACACCAAGGCCACGGGTTCGGATCCCATATAGGGATGGCTGGTT
>NW_007726735.1:521244-521788 GCF_000696425.1 Galeopterus variegatus
CTGACAACACCAAGTCAAGGGTTAAGATCCCCTTACCGGTCATCTTTTATTTTAAAAAAAAGTCTTAATTTTTCTAAAAGTGAAAAGTATGCACATTTATGATTAATCTATTAAGACAAATTTTTAAAAGAGGAATTACTGAGTTAAAGCATTATTTTAAAAGCTTTTGATAAATATTACACCGCAGAAAAGATTTACTATTTATGCTCCTGCCAATAGTGCTAGAACTCCACCTAACAACACTAAATATTATTAAAAGTACCTTTTAATTAAACAGCAAAACTTATTTCTCATCATTATTGATGTTGGAAAAATATAGGAAAATGGTCAGGGCCCCTCAGATGTTCAGAATCCTGCCGAGATAGGTGGTGTGTGGGTGGAGTTAGTGCACCTCCGCAGTGCCGCTGCCTTAGCTGGTGTTTACTGCCTGGGCGGCCATGCTTTTCCAAAGTACAGCTTCCAAGGACCTGTCTGCTGGTTACGTAGCTCATAGACCTGCATGTGAGGGGTCTGGTGACCCAGCCTGGTGTGTGAAGGGTTTGTG
>NW_007726735.1:521885-522745 GCF_000696425.1 Galeopterus variegatus
GTTGTGGAGCTTTGCAATTGGCGTCATGAACGGGATTAAGAGCAAGACAACTGGCAATGTCGGCAGGATTCCGACAGAGCCCTAGCGGCACAATTGAATTCCCTCAAAGTTTTAAAATAGCAACACATAGTTTCTCCATATTTAAAGATTGTTTTGTGTTCTTATCATTTTTCCATTGCTTAGTACTTTTTCACTCTCATTAGCTGAGAAGCTCCCTTTCAGGGGAGGAACCAATAATGCTCTTCTTCCTGTGCTTTCAGCAGTGCTTTTCATAAGAATCACCTGGGGAATCCTGGGAATCATACTTTGAAGGGTAAGCAAGGTACTAAATCTTTTATCTTACAGGTAGCTATGACCTTGGAGTTCTGTGATTTATGCAAACTACACTTTAAGTAGCATCGACTGAGAGTTTGCTAGAAATGCAAATTTTAGGTCCCACCCCAGATCTATTAAATTACTTTCTGGGCTTGGAGCCTAACAATGTTTTAGTAAGCCCTCCAAGCACATTAGGATTTGAAATGTGCTATTTGTGGAACACTTTGAGCACCATTGTTTATTTTTTCTCCATTGCCCTACTCTCAGTAGCATATCAGTTCTATAAAGACAGGCTTTTTTTTTTTTTTTTTAAATAAAGATGACCAGTAAGGGGATCTTAACCTTTGGGGAGAGCACCATGCTCTCCCAGTGAGCTAACTGGCCATCCCTATATAGGGATCCTATAGGGGATTGTAGAAAAATATAAACTTTAGTATACACAGTTTTCTAACAAATGCTTGCTAATGACATTCTAAGTAAAGCAGCTTCTAAGGGGTTATTAAGCAGCTTCTAAGGGGCTATTGAGATGTAAAGCAGCTTCTAAG
>NW_007726735.1:523429-525434 GCF_000696425.1 Galeopterus variegatus
GGCCATACAAAGGGCAGGTGGGCCCAAGTACACTAAACATTCCAAGAAGGGAATGGCCCCCACCCAGTTCCAGGAACGGGCTAGTTCCTTATCTAAGAGCCTCCTGGCCATGCCCCAAGGAAGATATACAATTGAGAGAAGCGCCATTCCTTATCAGGGGTACCAGCCTGCTAAAGTCTGCCCATAAATCCAAGGGCACCACAGAAAACCGACAACTCATCCTGTCATAAAGATCTGTTCAGGAAAAACTGTATAAAAAGTGCTTGTATTGTAAACTGGGGGCCGCTTTTGTCCTGAAGATGAAGCGACCCCAGCATGCTGGAATAATAAAACCTCATGTTTATTGCAACAGTCTCTATCTCGTGGTCTTTGTGAGGTGAGCCATCCCGATGTGTGGGATTTGTGCATGGTGCACAGGTCTTACAATCTGAGCCTGTGGCCTTGGTGTTATCAGCACCGCACTCTCCCAAGTGAGCCACGGGCCGGCCCAAGACAGGCCTTTTTACCCATTTATGTTCACTGTTATGTCCCTAGTACCTAGAATGTGTTTGGCACAGAGTGGGTGTTTAATAAATAATTGCTCAAAGAAGAATTTATTTATTTATTTATTTTTAATATTTTTTAAAAAATTTTATTTTGTCGATATACAATGTGGTTGATTATTGTGGCCCATTACTGAAACTTCCCTCCCTCCTTCCTCTCCTCCCTCCCACCCAACAATCAAAGAATTTAGACGTTAATTAAACTCTTTCTTGGTGTCTGTGTCTTCACTCTAGACTGATTGGCCAGACTCTCAAGCCAGGCTCTGGCAGTGGTATGTTACAAGGGGCACTGGTGGGGGTGGAAAGGAAGACTCCATTCACAACTAATTTTTTGGTTCAGCTTCGCAAATGCAGAGAGGGTGATCACAAAAGTCTGGGTGTGTTAGTTGGCCTATAGGTGTAAAATGTTGGCCATTTTATGCTCCAAACCCTAAGCACATCAATCAAAATGAAACTTGTGTCATAGTCTCTGTGAGGCAATACTATTCAAACAGTGTGAGCAGAAAGCAGCAGAAGGGCTGGCCCGTGGCTCACTCGGGAGAGTGCGGTGCTGATAACACCAAGGCCTCGGGTTCNAAAAAAAAAATTTAAAAAAAGAAAGCAGCAGAAGAGATGCTACGGAAACTTATGGATAATCTCAACCCACAGCAGCGCTTCTCTGTCATATGACTTTTCCCCAAGGTAGCTCGAACTTTGTGTATGCTGAGTTTCATCTCCTGGTGTTGGAGTGATCAGGACTGAAGCCATGTTGGGACCTAAAACCACATAGGCTGTAGGCAAATTTTAAAAAGACACAGGTTTTTTTCTTGGCATGCATTTCTCTGAGTTCCCTCTTTTCCCATGGTTATGTGATATTTTGAACCTTGGTTATGGGGCAAGGAATGTAAAGTTGTTTTCCAGCTAGCCTGAAGCTGCAGACTAGCATGTACTACCCGCATCCCGAGGTAACAGTCGAGATGGGAGCAGAAACGAGACGGAGTCTTGTTGAGACCTTGCACCTGAGACCCTGCATGAAGCCCTCACCACTCATGTGCCCCTTCCTCCTGCTTTTCATTTCCCATGTTCCACTCCCTCAGCCCCCTCTTTAAAAGCCCCTCAGCAAATCCGAGTCTTTGAGATGGCTTCAGCCTGGCCACTCTCCTTCAGGTTTACCAGAGAGATGGGTGACCTAACATCTCTCCTCAAGTCACCAGTATTCCTGAATAAAAGCTGGTTTCCATTTTCACCAGCATCTGACTTTTGAGTTATTTGTTTTTGAAAACAAGCAGACAGCCAGACCTACATGCCCTGGGGGGCTGAGTGGCCCTGGTGTCCCTGGTTTTCCCCAGGCTACCTCTGGAGGTGATGACAAGAACAGGGCACGCAGAAACAAAGAATTTTGAATATGTTAGGGCCACCCATGGCTCACTGGGAGAGCGTGGTGCTGACAACACCAAGTCGAGGGTTAAGATCCCCTTACTGGT
>NW_007726735.1:526664-531029 GCF_000696425.1 Galeopterus variegatus
TAAAAAGCCAAAATCTTCTGGAATTGATCTGTCCCCTTAGTCCAGTCTGTTGGGGCATCCAGGATTCTAGAAAAGATTCTGCATCATCCCAGGATCTTATCTGTGACCAAACACACATCTACGCCAGATGCCCAAGGTCTTAACCTTCAGGGCAGCCTCTTAATTCTCTCTTAGTCAAAAAGGCTGTGTTGTGAGGCCTGCAGCAGTAGCTTTGATAAACCTTCTAGGTAGAAGCACAGGATGTCAGCACTGGGCCAGGATGAGTTTCACTCCATCTGATTCCAGGAATACTTTCACCTCACTGAGAGTTATCATTTTTATTGCTCTTTGGAATTTCCCCCAATCCTACTAAGAAGCTCAAAAGACATGTACCTAACTACTACAGTTCATAAAAACTGACTTGGAAATTTACTTAACAGTCCTAGGAAGAAAACCAGTGTTGACTTAGGATTGGCAAAGCAGCACCCTCTCCCTGGCCCTCAAATAAAGGTGCAATCACAGTTATCAAACAGCTTAGCAAAACAAGAGCAAGTCAACTGTACCTTGGTGAAGGAGGTATCAAAGGCTCCAGACTTCACACGAGCCATCAGCTCCATGCATACAGCACAGATGTTATTCAGGGGGATGACAATCACAAGGATATCGCCACCAGCTATGGCATCTGGACATGCTTCCTAGAACTAGAAAAAGCAGACATTATCTGTGTCTTGTCAAGTCATTCTCCCTGTGCCCCCTCCACATATACTGTAGCCTGGCTGCAGGTATTTTCTTGGCACTGTGAAGCTGGATTAGGGATTAGGACTCTAGCTCCCGACCTGCCAGGGCCACAAGTACACTGTGCTCAGTTGACTTTAGCATCTGCCTCAGTTTCTCCATATAAGGGCCCTTACTCACAGAGTCCGTTCAAAGCTCATTTCATCCAGCTGCTCCCCTACTGGCAGCTCACTCCTCAAGGGTTCAAGAGAGACATTTAGACATTTCCTTTACTGGAGATCCCAGAGTAATTTTTGTTTTATTACAAAAGACATGTTATGTAGCATACAAATTTATGGAATCACTTTACTTATTTATATTCCTTTTCCCCCACACAACCAAAAATCCCTCCTGGAAATACTAAATTTTATTATTTGCCACACTTCCTTAGTAAGCAGTGAGTTCTAAATCCAGCTCTGAGTTTCAGTTTTTCCCTTTTACTCCCTAACATGCCTTATCATCACAGGTACCATCTGTTCGTGCTTGCCTTGAATCTCGGGCAGATGGAAGAAACTCCTCCCAACATCGGTCTTTCCTGCTTTGTTTCATTAAATCCTAAAATCAGTAGACTGTGAAACAATTTCATATGTGTCAGTCCCAGGTCTTCCCCCCAAGGCTGATAAGATTTAAAACTAGTTTAGCTGCTTGCTATGTTATACTGCAAAGGCCTCCTAGTATTTGTCTCCACCAAGTTCCTATAATTCAACTTTGTCCTTTATAAATCTTGGGATTAGACCTCCAATCAAGATGGTGGAATAGACGGTCCCCGGCATCACCCTCTCCCACAATCAACCAATTTACAACTATTAAAAAGCAACGACAGGGCCGGCCTGTGGCTCACTCGGGAGAGTGCGGTGCTGATAACACCAAGGCCACGGGTTCGGATCCCATATAGGGATGGCCGGTTTGCTCACTGGGGTGAGCGTGGTGCTGACAACACCAAGTCAAGGGTTAAGATCCCCTTACTGGTCATCTTTTTTAAAAAAAAAAAAGCAACGACAGCCAAGCTGAAGTTATTAAGCTCGGGGGAAGAGGAGTTCATGAAGGCAGGAGAAGCCATGATGAAAGAAAGAAAGGACCGCTCTGACAGTTTTGAGTGCTGGCTGCTTCAAGGCTGGAGCTGGTGAGTGCACAGAGCAGGAGCCGGCAAAAGCCACAACTGTGCCCTTTGGATGAAGTTGCTTGGAGGCTGCAGGGGAGAAGAGGGCCTTGGTGAACCCCCAGGCCAGCAAGACCATTAACAGGGTTCCTGTGGACCCACACAGGAATGAGGGGCCACAGACAACTGAAAAAAGGAGCCACTCAAAGCCCAGTGAGTCATCACAAAGGACTGGTGCACAGTGCACCCCATGGGAAGTATTTAGAATGTGGGGGGGTGGGGGAGATGGGCCTGCTGGGGGAACACTAGAGCACAGCATGGATAGCTGATCTACCCTCTAATCAGCACAGGCCTGCACCCCATGGGAAGTATTTAGAATGTGGGGGGGTGGGGGAGATGGGTCTGCTGGGGGAACACTAGAGCACAGCATGGATAGCTGATCTACCCTCTAATCAGCACAGGCCCCCTCAGTGGAGACTGGTCAGGAATACAGAACGGCAAGAAGTGCAGTTTGCTGACAAGTCTCAGGCCCAGACCAGAGTTTCCACACAACCCAGGTGTACCGGACCTCACAAGATCCGGAAATGCTTACAAGGTCAACAATTAAAACCTCAACTGCACAAAAAGCCTTCCCCAGGGAGTCAGCAGCAAAACAGCTGTTTAGCTCAACTACAGGGCTCAAGTGCTGGTCCCCACAGGAAGTGCCACCATTTTAGTAGTAAGCAAAGGACAATAAATTAGTTCCAGTGCAGAGATTAAGTGGTGGGGATAGTTACTAATCCAACACAGAACTGAAAGAAAAAAACCTCACAGATCAGAGACAAATTTCTGATATTAACCAGTAAATGTCTAACTCCACCAAAGAACACCTATAAAACCTAGAAGGACTGGAAGCCCCACAGACTCCCAAGCTAGGGTCAGGGGAGGGCCAAGGGCCTCAGCCACACACCCCCGATGTCTGCATCCAGCCCAGTGATGACCACTGAGCCACTGCCAGAAGTGACCTGGGCTCCTGAGCCAGGGGGTGGGAGCTAAGGGCTTCAGCCATGGCCCCCTGACGTCCACATCCAGCCCAGTTACAACCACCAAGCCACCACTGGAAGTGCCCCAGGCTTCCGAGCTGGAGGCAGTGGGGGACCGAGGGCCTCAGCCATGCCCCCGCCGACATCTACATCCAGCACAGTGATGACCACTGAACTGCTATGGGAAGCACCCTGGGCTCCTGAGCCAGGCCAGTGGGAGACAGAAGGCCGCAGCCATGACCTCCCAGTGTCTGCATCCAGCCTAGCGACAACTGCCAAGCTGCTGCCAGAAGGCCCCTGGCGACCCTGCCAGAATGAGGGGGCTGCCATGGGCCTTGATCATGCTCCCCTTTCTCCTCCTTCTACTCTATCCCCCTCCCCCTTCCCCTCGTCTCCTCACCCCCAACTGCTCCACAATATCTTGAATGTAAAAATGATAATAAGAAGAAATAAATAAATTTTTTAAGAAATAAAGTAGCCTCTATTGGCTATTTTAAATTCAAATGAATAAATCTTGGATTAACAGGACCTATGCTTTCACACTGTGGTAGCGTTGATTCACTGAAAGCTCTTCTTTCCCTGGCAAAAAGGTTCATGGTTTATTCATTTACTTATTTTTTACTATTTTTAAAAATTGTCGTAAAATGTATATGTAACATAAAATTTGCCATTTTAACCATTTTGAAGTGTACAATTCAGTGGCATTAATTACATTTAACATGTTGTGCAATCATCGCCATTACTGTTTCCAAACCTTTCCATCACCACAAACAGAAACTCTGTACCCATTAAGCCGTAACTCCCCTTTTTCCCCTCCCTGCATGCCCTGGTAACTTCTAATCTACTTTCTGTTTCTTTGAATTTGTCCATTCTAGATATTTCATGTAAGTGGAGTCATGCAATGACTGATCTGGCTGATCAGTGAGCTCAGCTGGTTAGAGCGCAGCCTTATAACACCAGGGTTGTAGGTTCGGATCCCCGAACCGGCCAGCCACCAAAACAAATAAATAAATATTTGTTGCTTGGTTTCTAATTTCCTTCACTTAGCAGAATGTTTTAAAGGGTTATCTGATATAGCACGTGTCAGAACTTCATTCCTTTTTATGACTATATAATACTCCATTGTATGTATATATCACATTTTGTTTATCCATTCGCCTGTTGATGGACACATGAGTTGTTTCCATCTCTTAGCTATTGTGAATACTGTTGCTGTGAACATTGGCATACAAATATCTGTTTGAGTCTCCAATTTCAATTCTTTTAGGTATATAGCTAGGAGTGGAATTGTTAGGTCATATGATATCTCTACATTTACCTTTTTGAGGAACTGAAAAACTGTTTTCCACAGTGGCTGCACCATCTTACATTCCCACCAACGATGTATGAAGGTTCCAATGTCTTCACATCCTAACCAAAACTTGTTATTTTTCTTTCTTTCTTTCTTTCTTTCTTTCTTTCTTTCTTTCTTTCTTTNTTCTTTCTTTCTTT